>NC_064638.1:169951897-170254928 GCF_023864345.2 Schistocerca serialis cubense | reverse complement strand
TATTAAAGACAAGGTGAACACCAATAACCCCAAATTCGTTGCTGACCTGAGGACAGCCATTCAGGAGGTCGTCGACAGCATCGATGTTCCGACACTTCAACAAGTCATGCAGAATTTCGCTAATCGTCTGACGCCACATCATCGCCAATGATGGCAGACATATCGAACATGTCATAACCTAAATCCGAACATCTGTAGTGAATAAAGTGTGTGCACGCCGTAGTTTGTAACAGATTCACGTTTTTTTATATAATTCAATAATTGTCACCCTGCATATAATTATTTTCCATTGACTCTCGAACGACAAGCTCTCGCTTTCTTCCCTGCCTTAGAAAACACTCTTTCAGAAGGGCCATTAAATTTCACGCAAACAAAATTTCTTCCACTAATATTTCAGCAGCGTATCGTCCGGCCATTTTCAGAGTAAGTCGCAAGTCCAGCCATCTTCAGAGTAAGTCGCAAGACTTGCGACTTACTCTGAAAATGGCCAGACGATACGCGGCCGAAATATCAGTGGAAGTAATTTTGTTTGCGTTGCTGCATGCCCGAAATAGAGTGGACTATTCATTACGCCGCAAAAAAGTTGAAAATGCACACAGTCTTTCAGAAGGAGTAATTTATTTCAAGGCCATGAAACACAGCTTACATTTACGTAAACGTCTGTCACCTTTCTAAAAATATTTCTATAGCATACTTCCTTTAACTTAGTTCATATCTGCATACTGTAACTTTGAAAGTTGACACAACAATAAAGCTTTGTTACGGATGGAAGTGCGACTGGGACTGCCGCCATGTAGGGAGGGGACGTGAAAGGTGTAATTTTTACTTATTTTCGTCTTATGCTCACAACTGACGGGTTCGCGCGCCTTGTACCGATCAGCAGTAGGAATGGGAGAACCGGTCGGTTAAAACAGATACCGGTATTTTAGTTCTGAATAACAACAGGCCTTTTTATTTTTTACTAGTAACCGGGTAACGCAAAAAACAATGAATTAGCCATAGCAGCAGTACTAAAATTTTTCGTTTTTAAATAAACTTTTTTAAAAATCGAGTAATTATTCTTCGTAAAATTTGAATTTCCATGAGGTATTCCGTTATTATAGAAAACGGGGAAAAAGGATCAGTGCTATTTTAATAACAATGCTCACACAAACGAGCAACAAACACATGACATAAAAATTGGTACAGATTGCTTGAGACATTAATTTACCCGTTGCCATGTAGCGTGGCAGAGTGGATGGTACGCGTGTACATGCAGTGTGCAAAACTTGCCCGCTCCTGGTCTATATGGTTCTCACTGTCGTCGTAGGACATCCGTTGTATTACAGAATGACGCTATCCCTAGCCTGGGAGTGTTTTACGAAGTGTGATATCAATGAAGTACAATGCTCCATTTGTTTTAAAAGATTAAAAAGAGGAGGAGCCACAACAAACTTGCGACAATATACAAGGAGGAAACTTAAAACTTAACGCTTCATTCATAGTTTACAATGGAAATTGAAAGCAGCCGATCTGCTGCCTGGGTCCACACAACATGCCGTTACCCCTTGAAAACGGACAAACTAATACGAAAAATAGAGTTCTTCAGCCTCAGTTGTCACCCTTTAGCACTGACTGTTCGTAATGTCCAAGTGGTGTTACGATCGCTGATTAAAACATGATTTTCAAAAAACTGAAATCAGTAGGAGAATACTGGTGATTTTATGTAGTAGTCAAGCACCTATCACTTAGAAGAAAAGCAGCGAATGGTGGACGAACTACGTTTTCCTTTATTTGCGTATTGTATTTAACATTTGATTCTATGTATCTTGATACTGAGAGCGTGAATATTTTTCAATCTCAGTTCGATCTCTACTTTCATTACAGGAAATAATAGGAATAACAAACCGAAATCCCTAATTTCAGAAATCAGTTATTTTGAGCGGTTTTAATAGGCCGGTTAAACTGGCGTTGAAAAAAAAAAACTATATACCCGAAAACATGTTTCAGCGTTAACCGCCATTCCTAGGCAGCAGCTACAGTACGGTATAATTTACCAAATAAGTAACAAAGCTTGCTGTAAACACATCATAGAAACGTTTATATTCAAACACATGTGTTATGTTAATTATTTCTGAACTGACGCACAAAATACAAAACTTTGCCATGCTACTTTGCCACTGCTGTTACATCGCTGATGTTGTCAACAATCGTAAAAAGAATATAACGTTCGACTTGTGCTGTCACACTGCGAGTATTGGGGTATACTCTGACTTCTCCCTGGAATGAAGCTATAGACAGCAAGTCAACACTAAACAAGCTTTAAAACAGAAAAGTAAAAGCCGTGGGAAAGCTGAAATGATTAATAGTAAGGATTATCGATTAGTTGCAATTAATCGCCTACCCCTAATCGTTCGCCCCCGTGAATATACTGCTGGCACTTCGCGCGATGAATTCGACGACTGACGTTTTGCCGAGTATTAATGTGACAGCATTGTCACGACTGATGTATTGGTAGCGATACAATACCAGTTGGCGCTTTTAGCTGCGGCGACAGTCTACTGCTGAGCTAGCTGCTAACTGACGGGGAGTTCGTTTGGAGAAGCCAGTATTCTATAAGAAGCGCGTTTCGCCCTGGAAACTTCATAGCCGCAAAAGAGCGTGACTGTGATCTCATTAAAGGCAGAAGTGTCATCTAATTTTTTAAGTTGTGTGAGTTCGCATTTTGTTTTATCAGTAGTAACAGGTTACTGACAGTATTATGTGCTATTATCTTGACTGTTAAAAAATTCTTTAAAAACGTATCAAATTACTCGAATGAATGTAACCACAAAACCTGCTGAAGCAGATAGTCAGTTCGGCAATATATACATGTATGCATTAATGAACGAAGAGAATATTTCACTCCACCTACAAAAAAATGGTTCAAATGGCGCTGAGCACTATGGGACTTCACATCTGTGGTCATCAGTCCCCTAGAACTTAGAACTACTTAAACCTAACTAACCTAAGGACAGCACACAACACCCAGTCATCACGAGGCAGAGAAAATCCCTGATCCCGCCGGGAATCGAACCCGGGAACCCGGCCGTGGGAAGCGAGAACGCTACCGCACGACCACGAGCTGCGGACCCGACTACAAAAAACTCAATCAACCCGTATCTATTGTTGCCTTAAGTATCGCTTGCAACGCAACAGATCTATTTTGTCATGGCTTACCGGTAGGTATTGCTTGGCAGATTTTGCAGATATGATAATCCTTTGTTTCCTCGTTTTATCTATTTCCCTTCGCCTTACGGCATCGGACATTTCGTGGCGCTGTTATAGTAAACAGCAACGATTCCAAGAATATTAACACAAACATTGCGGTTTGATTACATTTACAAAGCTGAATCACCAGCTTGCAACTTTTCCAGCTATAGGTCCTCATTTACCATTTTTTTTCATGTGGAAACGTCATGAAAATAAGTGGGGGCTTCTGCAGTCATTGTTGGAGTAGTTTAACCACTTTCATGTGACGTACATGGTTTGGATAAAAATAAGTTAACCTGTTTAACTACTACACTAACACAAGATTTACTGCAAATTTCCTAACAATGTATGCGGCCGTCAATCGCATTAGAAGAGATTTTGCAACGGTAGTGCTTTCACAAGTGTCTTCTGTAAGGAAAGGCGCCTGAGATTACCGGAAGCTTATTAGAGACTATGCTTACGTAAATACGAGGGTCATTCAATAACTAAAGAGACAAATTGGTTTGGGAAAAAAACTGTTAGAAGGGCAAGTTTGGTACTCTTATGGCTTTAAATTGGCATCACTGGGATGAGCCCTGATCCGCTGATGTATCAACATTGTTTTGTCTATAACCTCAAAATATATAGCGAGTCCGCTTGAAACGACCACATTAGTTGAACAACGTTCTGTTATTCGTTTTTTACTTGCTGTCGGCGAGAAAACAGCTGACGGCGAGAAACCACTGAATATATGCTACAGAATGTCTAAAGTTTATGGTGAAGGATGTATGAATCGTGCAAATTTTTACAATTGGGTAGAGCAGTTCAAAAATGGTCGCGACTCAGTGACTGACGAACACGATTCTGGCCGACCAGTTACAATTTCAATTCCCTCACTTGAGAGTCGATTGATGACATTATTCGTGCCGACCACCGTGTGACTGTGTAAATGATAGTTGGTAAGGTTCAAGTTAGTGCTGATACAGTTCATAACATTATCTGTAGCAAGCTGAAGTACAGCAAAACATGTGCAAGATGGGGCTACACAAGAAAACAAGGTTGAGAGTGTGCACAGAGCAGAAGCGACATTATGAAAGGAAGGTGAGCACTTCCTCAACAAAATTTTAACTTGTGACGAAACTTGGGTTTACTATTATGAGCCAGAGCATGGAGTGGAAGCACACCAAATCACCTGTCCAGAAAAAATTCAAAACCCAAGCATCAGCAGGAAAAGTCATGTTGGCGGTGTTTTGGGATGCTGAAGGTCCAGTTTTTTGTGATGCCGTGTGCTTGCAGTGTCACACCTCTGTTGTCTTTGAACATTATGTTGAAGCGTGATGTCAAGAGAAATTGTGACTTTAGGGGTAGCAGCTGTCATGTCATGCTGATGTGCCGCCAGGCGTTCGGCGCGCCGCTACAGCAGACGCGCGCCGCAGCTCTGAGTTGCTTGCGGAGAGTGGTGGAGGGGCTAGCCGCTAGCTGGTAGCGACAGAAATAGCGAGCCTGCCGCAGAAGCTGCCTCCGTCTTTTTCACGCTGAACCGAGCCTATTTTGGACACACCTCCCGCGCCCTCTGTCTTTAGTCGCTGTTCGGCAGTTGTTCGCGAGTGCACGTGTTGATTGAGAGCGCCGTTGTTGACCTAGGGCAGGACACCGTGGGAATTTGACCAGCGAGCCGCGTTATGCTACCTCCTACGGCCCTCAGAGTACTGCTCTCCAGAGGAAACCAATTGTTGCGCAAACTGGGGAGGAATGGCCGTTCCCAGTAATTACTTGGATCTAACAGAGTGAGAATGTGTAACTTGTGCTAACACCCAACTATATTACAACTGTGTTTCTTTATACTCGTAACAAATTGCTTTTATCACCCTTAAGAAATTTAACCCCGAGCACGATTATAGCAGTAAGCATAACGGGTAAGAACTCCGTAGTGCACACTTGAACGTAAATCCAGAAGCTCATCTGGCGATTTGCTTCATAGTTTTCAGTTCGATGCCACTTTGGTATTGGTTGTTATTTATCGAAGAATCATTCCGTGTTACCATCTGCAGCTGGAAATAAATGAGGGAAATGGCGATGACACTATTTGTATGTGTCAGGAGTGGAACAAAAATACACCCAACGATAGGTTTTCCACAATAGCCCTCAATCACTTGTGATAACTTCTTATAGTTCCATATTACGTGATGAATGAGTGTGTGAAGCATCAACTCAACTGCATGTTGGTACTGTGCACGGCATATAACATGCCTAAAGGCAAGCAAAGTCGAAAAAGGACTTTCATGATCATTTGCCAGTTCAGATGCTAGGTACTTCTCCCCGTGTTGTTATCATTCACGTATTAGTGTAAGGTGTAATGTGGGTTTATAGCTTTGGCCAGTAACGCACTACCCCCCTCGCCACCCTACCTTTTCTCATTCTATCAACCCATCATTTTCAGTTACAGGTAGTGTCCCAACTCTAATGACATTACTGTCTGTAAGATGGTACACTCGTAAACTTCCTTCTGTGACCCACTAAAGCTAACTTCTAGGCTAGTGCCAATAATAAAGAGCTGAAAGTAATTTTCCACTCCATGAAGTTGTGTAGGAAGCTACAAGAACCATAAACCTGCAAGAAACTTGTGATATAACAATCAGCAGTGACATTATTTGTACAGTTCATCTCTTATATTTCTGTTCTGCTGCCTGCTGTTCTGATGCTGTTCACTCTTTGCTGACAACAGTTTCTGGTGCTGTTGCTGCATGTCACCATTATCATTTACACAACTGCATACCATTTGGAGAATGTTATTGCCATTCCAGGTTACTGATTCAGGGGCCTTCTGATTTTATGCCTTTACAGTAATTGAATTTTAAGCTTATGATGTACTCTGTTGTGGCAGATGGTGCCTTTGGTAGACAGGTACATTGGTAAAAGTGTACTGTAATGTGACTGATACAGTTATTATGGAACATCATTCATGTCATATGTAGTGGCTGGATCAGTAATTGTAGAAACTGTACAGGGTGCCAGTTCAAAAGGTTGGAAGAAAAGTATGGTAAACCATCTCTCACATAGACTTTAATCAGTTGGCATTAAGGAATAAACAGTGCTGCTTATCTACACTGAGGAATAAAGCAGAGCATTAGTTTGTCTTTTATCCTAGTTTCTGTATATATGAAAACAAAGATAACACACATGTGAATCCCCTGGTTCTGTATGTTCAGAATACATACCACACCAAATGGTGAACTTTAGGAAATGGTGTTGTTAAAACACACCCAAATCAGTGTCACTGGAAGGCATTTCGCTCAGCCTCCTCGAATGACTTGTTTTGCCATGAATTTTCAGTTACATGTACTGTACATGAATGATATCATTTACATTATCTGTAAATTATGATAGTTGGCTACTCACCACATAGAGTAGGCACTCAGCACTGAACAGGCACATTTGTAATGCAGCACTTTTATAATGCAAATAAAGGACTGATATACAAATAATTTATGGGAAAGCAGCTGGGTGACATAATTGATGACCAGTATTTTGGCAGTTGACCACCCTGTCCTTTTCTAAGCAAATCTGCAGCAAATAAGTGCTGTGCTAGTGAATTTAAAACCTCAGTTTGCAGAGCAATTCTGTAAAGATGAAACACACACACACACACACACACACACACACACACACACACACACACACTCTGTGTAAACATTAGCACTACCTTACAACCAAATATGACTAACGCCAGAAGTTATCAAGAGTGAAAATTACTAAACAATGGGAAAGGGTGATGTAGAATTGATTCTGACCCTCTGTTTTTTGACAAGGGAGGGAGTAGGATACCATGCAGAATTTATGCAAATTTATGCTGCCTCACCCATTGTTTAGTAATTTTCACTTTTGATAACTTCTGGCATTGGTCGCCTTGCTGCAGGTTTGCCTTGACAATGACAGGGTGGTCAGCTGTCAAAATATTGGCAGTTGTTGAGGAAGTCACCTGTCTGTATTCCAAGGGAGGGAGTAGGATACCATGCAGAATTTATGCAAATTTATGCTGCCTCACCCATTGTTTAGTAATTTTCACTTTTGATAACTTCTGGCATTGGTCGCCTTGCTGCAGGTTTGCCTTGACAATGACAGGGTGGTCAGCTGTCAAAATATTGGCAGTTGTTGAGGAAGTCACCTGTCTGTATTCCCGTAAATTATTTGAACATTGTATATTTGAGGAGAAACTTGGGTCTCACACAACTGATATAGTGTATGATGTCTATTTTATTGTAACTTGAACTTGCATGTTTAAAAAATATATTATTATGTTTCAAAATTTGCACTTGGAATTCATGAAAATTATTTTCTTTCTGCAGACTATCTCATCGAGCTACAGTAAGAATTTCGAAGGCGATATTGAAGACGTCTGGGACGAAGCACTGTTGAGACATCTTGTAAGACAACTTTTGTTTAATTTTCTAATTGTTAGAGTAGTAACAGATACTAACAGATAAAACAATTTGTTACCTTATATTTACAAAGTTCTTTATTCTGTTTCATGTTATTATACTTGAACTGTTTGAGTACAAGCCTAGTATGCCATGATTGCTTAATAATGGTCTGTTCCAAAATTAAAACAATGAAAATTCTTGCCTTATACACTTATTTTCTGAGATGTGATTTAAAAAGTGAACTACATCTTGAAATGTAATACTATTGCACTTGTAAGAAAATGCTTTATTTCAAATATAGCAAAAGATAGCCACTCAGACTGGCAACACGAATGTGCATTTCGTGGAACTGTTTCAGCGTCACAATCGGCCTCATCTTAATACAGCCATCAGGCGTAATAACATGAGACTTGGCGGTGCGCTGATGACAGAAGGCATGAGTCACATTTCAGTGGTGTCGGTGGAGTCTATCAGTAGGACGGGTTTCACTAGACATGGCCTGCACCTCAACAGGTATGGGAAGGGGAGGTTGGCAAAACTTATAGGTGACAGCATAGGTGGGGGTGGTGGGATCACTCATGGGAAAATTCCGGTAGTTGTGGGTGTTAGAGCTGTACCTTTTTTAGATTGAAGTCAGCTGATAGGTATTCCTGCTTAAGGGAAGTCTCTCTAACAAAGAAACCACTTTCTACAAAGCTTGGGTATCCGATTAATGAGGGAATTAGTATATTTCATCAAAATATACAAGGTATTAGAGATAAAGTTAGTGAACTGCTTATAGATGTTGACTCTGAAATTATTGGTATATCTGAACACTTCTTAAATAAGGAGATAATTCAGAGGCTTCCTTTACCAGGATACAGGTTGGCTGGCAGCTTTTCTAGGAGCTCTTTGCGGTGTGGGGGAGTAGCCATGTATGTGAAAAACGGTATCCCGTTTGAGTCAATTGATGTTTCAAAGTACTGCACTGAAAAGGTGTTTGAATGTTGTGCAGGTGTGGTTAAATTTAGTGGAGCTAAACTTCTTACTGTTGTTATTTATAGATCCCCAGACTCCGATTTCACAACATTTTTGCTAAAGCTAGAGGAGGTTCTTGGTTCACTTTATAGGAAATACAAAAAGTTAGTTATATGTGGTGACTTCAATATTAATTGTATAAGTGATTGTGCAAGGAAAAGGATGCTGGTAGACCTCCTTAATTCATATAATCTTTTGCAAACCGTATTCTTTCCAACGAGAGTGCAAGGGAACAGTAGAACAACCATAGACAATATTTTTGTTCATTCGTCATTATTAGAAGGGCATTCTGTTAGCAAAAAGGTGAATGGCCTTTCATATCATGATGCACAAATTTTAAGTCTAAAAGATTTTTGTGCTGCAACACATGTTAAATATAGTTACCAACTTTTTAGGAAAGCTGATCCAGTTGCTGTACAGACTTTTGTAAACCTTATCAAGGAACAAGAGTGGCAAGATGTTTATAGTGCTGATACAGTAGACGATAAATATAATGCTTTCCTCAAGACTTTTCTCGTGCTCTTTGAAAGTTGCTTTCCGTTAGAATGTTCAAAACAGGGTTCTAGCACAAACAGGCAGCCTGGGTGGCTGACTAAAGGGATAAGAATATCTTGTAGAACAAAGTGGCAATTATATCAAAACGTTAGAAACAGTCAAAATCTAAATGCAGCAGCCCATTACAAACAGTATTGTAAGGTGCTTAAAAAAGTTATTAGGAAGGCAAAAAGTATGTGGTATGCAGATAGAATAGCTAAGTCTCAGGATAAAATTAAAACCATATGGTCAGTCGTAAAGGAAGTGGCTGGTCTGCAGAGACAGGTCGAGAATATAGAATCAGTGCGTAGTGGGGATGTCCGTGTTACTGATAAGTCGCATATATGTACAGTACTTAATAATCACTTTCTGAATATAGCAGGTGAACTAAATAGAAACCTAGTCCCAACAGGGAATCATATAGCGCTCTTAGAAAAAAGTGTTCCGAGACTGTTACCTGAAATGCTCCTCTATGATACTGACAAGAGGGAGATTGAGTTAATAATTAAATCACTAAAGACCAAGAACTCTCATGGATATGACGGGGTATCTAGCAGAATACTGAAGTATTGTTCCACGTATGTTAGCTCAGTACTTAGCCATATCTGTAACTTTTCCTTTAGGAGTGGTCGGTTTCCTGACCGATTAAAGTACTCGGTAGTGAAGCCACTTTATAAAAAGGGAGACAGGGATAATGTTGACAATAATAGACCTATTTCTATGCCATCGGTGTTTGCTAAAGTTATCGAGAGGGTTGTATATACAAGGTTACTGCAGCATTTAAATTCACATAATTTGCTGTCAAATGTACAGTTTGGTTTTAGAAATGGCTTAACAACTGAAAATGCTATAGTCTCTTTTCTCTGTGAGGTTTTGGACGGATTAAATAAAAGGTTGCGAACGTTAGGTGTTTTCTTTGATTTAACGAAGGCTTTTGACTGTGTTGACCACAAAATATTACTGCAGAAGTTGGAACATTATGGAGTAAGGGGAGTAGCTTACAATTGGTTCGCCTCCTACTTTAAGAACAGAAAGCAGAAGGTAATCCTCCGCAATATTGAGAGTGGTAATGATGTTCAGTCCCAATGGGGCACTGTTAAATGGGGCGTTCCCCAAGGGTCGGTGCTGGGGCCACTCCTGTTTCTTATTTATGTAAATGATATGCCTTCTAGTATTACAGGTGATTCAAAAATATTTCTGTTTGCTGATGACACCACCTTGGTAGTGAAGGATCTTGTGTGTAATATTGAAACATTATCAAATAATGTAGTTCATGATAGTTCATGATATAAGTTCGTGGCTTGTGGAAAATAATTTGATGCTAAATCACAGTAAGACTCAGTTTTTACAGTTTCTAACCCACAATTCAACAAGAACTGACATTTTAATCAGACACAATGGGCATGTTATAAGCGAGACGGAACAGTTCAAGTTCCTAGGCGTACGGATAGATAGTAAGCTGTTGTGGAAAGCCCATGTTCAGGATCTTGTTCAGAAACTAAATGCCGCTTTATTTACCATTAGAACAGTATCTGAAATAAGTGACATTTCAACACGAAAAGTAGTATACTTCGCATATTTTCATACGCTTATGTCATATGGTATTATTTTTTGGGGTAATTCTTCTGATTCAAAAAGGGTATTTTTGGCTCAAAAACGGGCTGTTCGAGCTATGTATGGTGTAAGTTTGAAAACCTCTTGTCGATCCCTATTCAATAGTCTGGGAATTTTGACATTTCCCTCACAGTATGTATTTTCTTTAATGTCGTTTGTTGTTAGCAATATTAGCTTATTCCCAAGAGCTAGCAGCTTTCACTCAGTTAATACTAGGCAGAAATCAAATCTACATGTGGAATGCACTTCCTTGACTCTTGTGCAGAAAGGAGTGCAGTATTCTGCTGCATCCATTTTCAATAAGCTACCACAAGAACTCAAAAATCTTAGCAGTAGCCCAAACACTTTTAAGTCTAAACTGAAGAGTTTCCTCATGGCTCACTGCTTCTATTCTGTCGAGGAGCTCCTGGAAGAGCTAAAAAATTAAGAAAATTCCAGTGTTACATTCTTGATTTTCTTTATTTTAACTAACGACTTGTCGCCTGAATATGTTTCTTATATTTCATTTTATCTGTTTCTACAATCGTGTTATAATTTCATGTATTGACTCGTTCCATGACCATGGAGACTTCTCCTAAATGTGGTCCCACGGAACAATAAATAAATAAATAAAAATAAATAAATAAATACCATTCACAGTGAATGACATGATCACATAAGAGTCTAACCAAGTGAAATTCATCATTTAGTTAATTATTACAAGGAATACTGTGTAATATAGCGGTAGTAGCCTTATAGCTTCAGGGGTAAAAGTTAGCATCTTACTGGTATAAATTATATGATTAGTTTCAAGTTATTATTTCTGCAGTAAAGAGGACATGTTAAGTTGCAGACAGGTGCAACGAAAAGACTGTTACACATTGAGCTTTCAACCAAAGCCTCCTTCAGAAATGGGAAGACACACACATTCACACAAGCAAGTGGACTTCATGCCCACGTGGCTGCTATCTCTGGCTGCTCCAGCCAGAATGCAACTGTGTTGTGTCAAACTGAAGCAGCAGTCTGTAGTGCAGTGGTGTAGGGGGAGGGATAACAATGTGTGGGTGGCAGTAGAGAAGTCAGCACTGCCAGATGGAGTGTGTTGCCAGGTGCAGTGTCTTGGGGCTAAAGGGGGAAATGGGGGGTAGGAGGGGGGGAGAGGAGAATGGAAAAGGCGAGGTACAGAGAATGGGAAAGAACCAGTGGTTGCGTTTGCAGGGAGCAGTACACAATGAGAGTGATGGGGCATGGATTGGGAGGAGGTGATAGAACAGAGGGGATGGAAACTGTTGGGTGGAGAGTGTGGGGACCATAAGTTACCATAGGCTGAGGGCAGGCTGATTTCAGGACCAGAGAATGTGTTGTAATGATAACTTCCATTTGTGCAGTTTAGAAAAGCTGCAGGTGGAGGAAAGGATCCAAATGGCCCAAGTGGTGGGGCACCAATTAAAATCGAGCATGCTATGTTCAGCTGCATGTTGTCTCACAGGCAGGTCCACTTCGCCCTTGGCCAAAGTTTCGTGGGGGCCATTCATCCTGGTGGACAGTTGATTGGTAGTCATATCGCTATAAAAAGCTGTGCAGTGGTTGTAGCAGAGATGGTGTATGATATAACTGCTTTCACAGGCCTCTAATGGGGTAGGATAAGCCTGTGACAGGACTGGAATAAGAAGTCTGGGCAAGTGGATTTGGCATGCCTTGAACCTGGGTGTGCCACAGAAATATGTGTGTGGCAGCCTGAAATCTTTCCTCCTACCCATACCCTGCTATCCCTCCCCCTTCCCCATCCCACTCTGGATTGGTGCTTCAGTTCAACATGTCGCGGTTGCATTCTGGCTGGAGCGGCTGGAGACAGCAGTCATCTGTGCATGAGATTTGCTTCCTTGTGTGAATGCATGTGTGTTTTTCTTTCTGAAGAAGACATTGGCTAAAAGCTCTACATATAACAGTCTCTTCATGGTGCCTATCTGCAACTCAGGATGACATCCTCATGGTGAGTAACAATCTATCTTTTTCATAATATTGTTGATGTTCCTGTATTGAAGCCTAGTGCACATGATGACCACATATTTGGTATTTGCATTATTCTTTATATTGTATATAGACTGCACCTAGTGTGGAGGTGGTCCGTGTCAAGGTTGGGAGAGGGGGCGCTCTGAAAGGGAGACAGTTTGAAATGAAAGCCAGAAATATTGACCATATTCTGGCGGCACAATGTACACAAGGGCTGGTCCATGTTCGACTGTAAATATATCTGTCATTTTGAGTGATAGTGAAATGCAGGAATAGAAGGGGAGAGAGAGAGAGATTGTTCATGTCTGACCCAGCCGTCGGCCAGTCCGAGAGAGCAGAGATGGAGGCAGACAACATGAGGCAGTCTGCTCTGTGTGAAAACTTGAAAATCAAGAGAAACTTCAGTGCCCTCTACCACCTAGGAAACGGCCAACAGCAACCGCAAGACTCCTTTTTCAAATCTCCCTGTTGGGTAGCCAATGGTATGGGTACGTTAGTGCATTCAGCATATAGATGAAAGTGTGTCCCGTCAGCAGCTTTTACTGGAACGAAGTGCATGGCTTGGTATTTGGGCCCTGCAAGAACTCATACTGGGAGGCTACACCTGTAGCATGATTGCAGCTATGTGCTTAAAAGAAAAATTTAAATTCTCGGTAGAGTATTAATGAATTACTTGCAGTAATCTAGACTGGCTAGCATTCTTTACATTTGTGTGGCATATTTGTTTGTGAAATGTTTAACACAATCCCTCTAGTTTTTGCCACTTGTGCAACTGGAAACACCATCTTCTCAATCCGTATATATACTGTTAAAGGGTACAGAGAGTTAAACATGTATGACCTAGTGCTATCACTGCATCACAGTTAAATATCACTGTATAAAAAAATAAATGCACTAATGCTTATAAGCCATTTTTGAAATCCACAAGAAAAATTGTAGTGTTATGGTATGGTAAGGACAATACCATGGCAGGATAACATAAAAATACACTACAGCCATGGTACAGCATTGCATTGTTCAGTGCACCTGCAGTAGTCCATGTGAACAGATGTTTCGGCCACAATGGCTCTGAATTTGTGCATTTGACAAAGGATATTAAGTCATAGCAAAACAAACATTAGGTAATATTATTCATGGCTGTGTAGTTTGCAGATTGGAGCCTGGCCCCAGCCAGCATGGAGTGGGCACAGAGTTTAATGTTGCCTGTAGTCTCATTTCACAGCTGTGGAAAAGATTCCAAAATATGGAAAACAATCAGTGGCAGTTCGGGAAAAGTTCACCATATGCCAATTGCCAGTGCCAGGAAAAATACCTCACCCTAAGTACCCAAGGCACTTCCCCAAGCTTGAGAGACCACATGGCAGCATCTGTGTCACATGTTTCCTGTCAGACTGCATATCATCAGTTTGGAAAGTTTGTTCTCAATGCTGGGTGTTCACTGCACATTAAGGCCACTGTGAGTGGATCCAGGAACATAACGCTAGTGTTGCATCCGTGGATGTGTCGCACTTCAGGTCATTGAGTGGATCTTGGCATCTGCTCCTCTGGGCATCTCTTGAGACATGTTAATAAACTGCCAATATTATGGAAAGGGACCTATATGCCAGCATCTCAATTCTCATCTGAGACACTAGGATGTTAGGCACTCATAGTCCACTGCTTGTGTTTCTTTGGAGTACTTTAATGACTGTGTTTATATGATGACATCTGTCAGTGGCATGTGTGGTTTTTTGAGAGGGTACAGTTGTGGGCATTGCACTTGGGTCCCATCTGATGGATGGTAATGTCCGACCACACTGGACTCTCTTAGTGGGATAGTACGTGAACGTGGAGAGAACACACATCTGGAGCATCCAGTTGGTTCTTTGGGTATAAATACAAATGATTACACCTGGGACACACTAGGATAAAAGATTGCAACCTGAACTCTTTATCAGCACTGACTACTTTTTTTTTATTTCAAGAGGACATTTATCCAGAAATATGAGACACCATGTTGCATACCTAATACATAATATGGCTGCCATTTGTTACAATACTGCAAGAGCACAGCTTAGGGAGCATATTATAATTGTCATTCATGTTTTTTGGACCTTTAAGATCCCTTAGATTATGGACATTAGTGTATTACAAGAACATTAAGAGATGTTTAGTCTATTGTCTATGCTATTGTTCTTGCAACTGCTTAAGGTTCGAATGCTGCCTCGGGCATGGATGTGTGTGATGTTCTTAGGTTAGTTAGGTTTAAGTAGTTCTAAGTTCCAGGGGACTGATGACGTCAGATGTTAAGTCCCATAGTGCTCAGAGCCATTTCAACCATTATCAGTGTTCCAGATATGCACCTTAAATGTTGTATTTCTGTAATACTTCGCTTTTCTTCAAACAGCTCATAGATTAGATTAGATTAGATTAGATTAATACTAGTTCCATGGATCATGAATACGACATTTCGTAATGATGTGGAACGAGTCGAATTTTCCAGTACATGACATAATTAGGTTAATTTAACAACATACTTAATTTAATATAACTACTTTTTTGTGTTTTTTTATTTTTATTTTTTTTTTATTTTTTTTTATTTTTTAAATATTTTTTTTTCTTAATTTATATCTAAAAATTCCTCTATGGAGTAGAAGGAGTTGTCATTCAGAAATTCTTTTAATTTCTTCTTAAATACTTGTTGGTTATCTGTCAGACTTTTGATACTATTTGGTAAGTGACCAAAGACTTTAGTGCCAGTATAATTCACCCCTTTCTGTGCCAAAGTTAGATTTAATCTTGAATAGTGAAGATCGTCCTTTCTCCTAGTATTGTAGTTATGCACACTGCTATTACTTTTGAATTGGGTTTGGTTGTTAATAACAAATTTCATAAGAGAGTATATATACTGAGAAGCTACTGTGAATATCCCTAGATCCTTAAATAAATGTCTGCAGGATGATCTTGGGTGGACTCCAGCTATTATTCTGATTACACGCTTCTGTGCAATAAATACTTTATTCCTCAGTGATGAATTACCCCAAAATATGATGCCATATGAAAGCAATGAGTGAAAATATGCGTAGTAAGCTAATTTACTAAGATGTTTATCACCAAAATTTGCAATGACCCTTATTGCATAAGTAGCTGAACTCAAACGTTTCAGCAGATCATCAATGTGTTTCTTCCAATTTAGTCTCTCATCAATGGACATACCTAAAAATTTGGAATATTCTACCTTAGCTATATGCTTCTGATTAAGGTCTATATTTATTAATGGCGTCATACCATTCACTGTACGGAACTGTATGTACTGTGTCTTATCAAAATTCAGTGAGAGTCCGTTTACAAGGAACCACTTAGTAATTTTCTGAAAGACAGTATTGACAATTTCATCAGTTAATTCTTGTTTGTCAGGTGTGATTACTATACTTGTATCATCAGCAAAGAGAACTAACTTTGCCTCTTCATGAATATAGAATGGCAAGTCATTAATATATAATAAGAACAACAAAGGACCCAAGACTGACCCTTGTGGAACCCCATTCTTGATTGTTCCCCAGTTTGAGGAATGTGCTGATCTTTGCATGTTACGAGAACTACTTATTTCAACTTTCTGCACTCTTCCAGTTAGGTACGAATTAAACCATTTGTGCACTGTCCCACTCATGCCACAATACTTGAGCTTGTCTAGCAGAATTTCATGATTTACACAATCAAAAGCCTTTGAGAGATCACAAAAAATCCCAATGGGAGGTGTTCGGTTATTCAGATCATTCAAAATTTGACTGGTGAAAGCATATATGGCATTTTCTGTTGAAAAACCTTTCTGGAAAGCAAACTGACATTTTGTTAGTATTTCATTTTTACAGATATGTGAAGCTACTCTTGAATACATTACTTTCTCAAAAATTTTGGATAAAGCTGTTAGAAGGGAGATTGGACGGTAATTGTTGACATCAGATCTATCCCCCTTTTTATGCAATATGGGGCTCATAAACAAGTATTTACAAAAGATTAAAAATGGAGAAAACTTGTGTGTGCCTGTGTGTGTGTGTGTGTGTGTGTGTGTGTGTGTGTGTGTGTGTGTGAAGTATTTATACATGTTCATAAAAACAGCTGTAAAGAGAGGTACGCAACACACAGTTGCACAATCCCACATGTGTTAAACAAGCTTATACAAGTTGTCTGAAGGGGCTGGTGTACTATGTTCTTTTTTTCATTTTTAATTGCCTAGCTATTTTTTTAAAAGGTGCCATATGCGTATTTAACTTCAACAAAGAAATGCCATATTTAGTTTTGTCCTCCCAATTTATTTACTTCAAATGTGAAACATATTGATAAAAGGAACTTTGCTTTTTGGACGTTTCATGTATATTTCCATTGTAATACTGATTAATTATTACTAGTGCACCTGATTACTATTGTTAGAAGCATAATGAGTTTTCCCATCAGAACTTCAGCATCCATCAGACATTAACTTCATTTCAGACTCTTTATAACTGTTTGGGGACTGAAAACATTGCACAGATTGCAATACATACAGATACATCCCTGTAGACCAAGTATGTTTACATATTGTGTGGAAATGGAAGTATGGTCAAGTCTTGTATTAATAGACTGCTACTTTTAAATTTCAGCTTGAAAGCTGCACAGACTACGAGGGCCGAAGACAAATAAGAGCGAGGTTACGCACTGTCATGGCTGAACAGAAAGGTACGCCTGATCATCAGTTGTTGTTCTTGTACAGCACTTAACAGATAATTGTACAGTGTGAGGTTCATATCTGGGATCTCTCCCAATAGTATAGGCAAAGTGAATTTTGGAACATTTATCATCATTTCTTGAGAAGAATAATTAACTACTTTAAAATAGCAAATGCTGTATAAAATTAAAGCACAAAATATTCATGTTTTGTGACACATGTATATTTTCTGGGAAGATTTTGCACTCGAATCAGAGATACCAAAGTTTTGTTTTTAAGTGTTTATTTATCGATTCAAAATCTTTTCCAAATTTTAGGGTACCAGTACATCATTAGTCTATAAATATTATGTATTCAACACACACACACACACATAATGTGCTGAAAATTTAATATTAGTATTGCAATAAATAAATGGCATTTTTAGCTTTATCTACAAAAGAGCTTGCATCACTTGCAGTAGCAGATTTTAGGCATTTGTTTGTTACTCTGTTGAAAGTGCACAGGAAAAATACTTACTTTAATGTTACTTCAATGCAACTTATTTCACATTTCAATGAAATATGTGTCAATAGGCCTGTCAGTGGATGAAATACAGTAATTAGCTTTTTGTTTTTAATGTTGTTCAGCAAATTCTGACCCACCCATTGTATTGAGAAAGCAAATCAGGGACAAATAAGCCATATGGAACTATTTCTCAACACATTCCAGTCAGAATCTTGTCATGATTTTCTGTCATACATATCTATCTCCTTCCCGTTTTAGTAACCCCCACCATTTTTCTTCTTCTCCAACTTCCTCTTCTTTTTCCCTCTCCTGCATTGCCTTCCACCCTCCTATTTTCTTTTGCATCTTCTCATTTTTTTTGCCTGCCACAAAACAGCACCTCGGCTGCTATACCCTAGTTAAGCCACTGAAAAAGGATAAATATAATCAGAACTATTACACTGCCAATAGGAATATAAACAAGGACATAAACATTTTAAGACAGCTCATAAACCACTACTTCAGAGTATTATATGACTTTGTTCATTAATGACATGGCTTTGTTTATTAATGCAACAGATTGAGTAGGGCTGATCTCTGTACAGTATATGTGTGTTCTGAAGGAGAAAACAAGATCAAAAGCTGAGTTACAGTGTTAAGCTCCTTGTTTGTGTGTCTGTTAACTGTGGAATGGCTTGTTTATACAGTGAATTGTTGTCTTTCTTCTCCATTTTTATCTATAATTATTGCACTTGTCTTTTTATGATTGTTTAAAATAGGACATGATTTAGTTCATTGTTTTCCAGCATGTGCAAATGTTGTTGCTGAAGTCGCTGCTGGTGATGATGACAACAAGACTTCTTCTGTAATGACTTCAGAAGAAATCATAGAAGGCGAGGATGGAACGAGAGTGCACCGCAGAGTGCAGCAGGGTGAGTCCTCACTTCTGCCCTTGCTGGTTGAACAGCTGCGGTCTTCCCTGCTTACGGACAGAGCTGCCCAGCAGAAAGTTCAGGGTGCTACACCATGTGCACAGCAGGGCACTGGAGACACAAACGGTAGTTCAGTTGCGGGAGTGGAAGATTCTGGCACCGAGTCAGGAGAAGATTTGAAATACATTGCAGTTGGACTGAGGGATTCGATAGAACAACAGAGACATCAGTATTCTACTGGCAGAGAAACCACTCAGTCATCACAATCAGTTTTAGGACCTGGTCTCTTAGCAGAAGTTCAGACAGCACTTTCGCGTTTGCAGGCTTCTCTGCAGTTAAGTGGCAAGCTGGGTAGTGTGGGTGATGCAGCATTAGATCCTGGAAGACGTGAAGCCCTCCTGCAACTTGTTTCTAGACTTCAGGCATCATTAAATTTACCACCACCACCCTGGAATCAGAACACCGGGACAGTTGTACCCCAGGCTCCCCAAATTTCTGAACAGCAATCAAAAAGGTTTTCAAATAAAAGAAGGTTAAGACTGAATAGGCATACTGTTGGAGTCACAGAGGAAGAGCTGGCAGATGCCAGGAGATTGATGGAGGAGAGTGCCCTAAGCTCGCCTGTCACTGCAGGACTATCCAAAAATGATTCTGCAGATACCGTTTCACCCAGTGATCATAATTTTCACAGTAGGCTGAAGAGAGGTTCTGCAGGGGACATTGATACTTCTCTCAAAAGTCACTCAGTTCCAGTGTCGGAAGCATCACCTGCCATCCGTGCTTTTAGACCTGTCCACTTTGCTCCCCAGCGATCTAAATCAGGAACAGGTCTTGCTAGAAACATTACAGCTAAACCCTTTTCCCCTATTGAGATAAACAACGACAATTCTTGTCCTATAGAGACAGAGCATGTGAGACATTTGCAGAAGGTTCAGGGACACCCACCACAAGGAGAGCCAGATGAGACAAACAAAGACAGCAAACCTGGTTCACACGTTAATGATAAACCCTCTGAAACCAGTATGAAACATGAGCCTGAGAAAGTTGGAACAGCCACTGAACCAAGCAGTCAGAATGATACAAAACAAACTTCTAAAATTCTATTTCACCCACAAATGTACCAAGGTGTTGGAAGACAGCCCATGAAGGCTGTTGTCAGAGAATTTAAGCCTGGTAAAATGGGTCCAAGGCCACTTGGAAAACATGCATCTGCATCATACCGGGATGCAGCTTCGCAGAATGTTGATGCCGAGAATACTCCTTCCCAAAATACATCTCAAATGAATACATCATCTCCACCTCACAGACAAACACAAGACAGGTCACTACCAAGAACAGGATCACAGTCATCATGTGAAAGTAGCACTAATTCAAAAGCATCAACACCACAAAGGTCAGATAGTGGAAATATAAATAAAGATTATGTCCAGAACAGGAAAGATTCGTCAAGTGATAGTGTGAATTCAAGGGCTAGTGCTCCACAGCTTTCTTTCAGTGGTAGTAGCTTACAAGATAGGGCTCAAGGAAAGGCTCTGTTGCAAGAAGGTAATGTCACAATTACTGGAGATACTGCTCACCATAGAACTGTCTCACATTCTTCCTCTTTGGACAGCACAAGCAGTGACTATGACCCAAGCATTCTTTTATTTACACCTGCACAGTCCATGCAGATAGCTATACACAAAGCAGCTATAAATAAACAATTGTCACAGGAAGAAGACAGAAGGAAAGGCTACTCAGAACACTCAACTGACAAGAGGGGAAACAATAATCAGAGTGATACTGAAAGCAGCGATGCTGATGCAAGCAGTGATGACAGTTGTACATCAGAATCAGAAGATGAAATCAGTACTGTAAAATCTGCACAACAGTCTGCAGAACAGAAAGGTGGCATACAGCAAACAAATGTCCAAGTTGGCAGTAAAAATCCCACTTATTCTAGTCAATCGAGTGTCACACACACAAATAATACTACATGTCTGATCCAGTCATACAATTCCCCCAATTACGAATCACAAAGTGACCAAAACAAAATACACAAAATCACAAGTGAAGAACATGGTGATAAGTCAAATAACATGCCTCAGGGGTCAAAATGGGTTGGTGATGTTAACAGGTATGATGAACACACAGCCACAAAAAATAATAAACCATTTGATAATGTATCTAACAATCAGCAGGCTGTTCCACATGGTGGTCCTGTGTGGCAAAGCAGTGGTTCTGACCACATACACGAACCTGTGTCATCAGCCCAGAGATTATTGCAAATGGCAAGAGAAGATAATAAAACTCCAACTAGATTTCGTACACGAAGTGACAAAAAACAAAAGATGAAGAGAGCAAATACTATTGATATACCAAAACCACTTAATTTCTATACTGTTGATGAATCAGACTACTCCTCAGATGATGAGTATGAAGCAGATCAGAATTACAACAGTGGTAACTCACAACCAACTGACAAACACCGGGCAGCTTATCTTGCTTTGCGTGGACCTATCAGGGTTGGAAGCAGCAACAAAACTGCAGTCAATGGAAAACCGGCCCCACCAGCCTTGCAGCCAAAGACAGAAAGTGACAGAAAATTTCTTGCCTTCTTAGAACAACAGAACAATAAAATGGACCAATCTCCACAAGAAAAAGTAAAGATTAAAAGCTACAATCCATCAGCAAGAGGTGGACACCACTGGAGTAGTAGGTTTTCCAACATTAAAACTGTATTTGAATCATCAAATGATAAGTCTCAGTCACAAGTGGGAAGGGACTACAGATCAAATTCTGGCCCAGCTGCTGCTCGACTCTTTTGGCAATCGGCGGATGATTCGGCAGCAGTAGTCAAGTCCACCACTTCCAGATCCATGGCCAATGGCCCAAGGCTGAGCAAACAAGGCAGCATATTCTTAAGAAAACTTTTTGAACAGAGAGATCAGGAGCAGAAGGAACAGCAAAGTAAACTTCCATGGGCTGAAAAGAACACAGTTCCTGAAGAACAAGTTGTTGTTGGTTCACTTACAGTTGCTAATGCTAGGACTCCTGCTGGAACTGTGTTTTCAAAAAAACAGTTGTTTTCTCCCTCTCAAAATGTGCCTGTAACACAACCGCCAGTAAAAATAAATAAATTTTCCCATGCCCCTATGTCAGCATTTCGTCCAGTTGAGAAAAAATCAGCACAGAAAGAAGAATCAAGAGACGGAGGATATAATCCCTGGGCTACACAATCATTTACTGGAACTGTTAAACAACTTGCAACACAAAAGTTTTCACCTTCTCAAACACACCCATCAGACATACAGAACTCACTAATCCACAATACACCTCAGAACAAGCCAGTGTCCTCAAATATCCTAAGGCATGCAAACTTTGTGCCCTCAGCAGAACAGCCTAATAATGAGCTCCTGTCACCAGTCAGTCAATTTCTTCCTTGGACTAAGGACAATAATTCTAATAGTTCAGAAAACCGAATTTTAAATACAGCTGTTGCAAAATTTGAGAACATGTCAAGGGAGACGTCACCAACACCTATACCACCACCTTTACCCAGAAGTAAAAGTATGGAAAAAATTGGACAGGCAGGTCTGACAGTGTTTAAGCAGACTCCACCAGATCCTCCTCCGAGGATGTACTTGCCACCTCCAGCTGCACCTGGCATAGTGCAGGCTCGTTTGCAAGAAAACAACATTTTTCCAAATGCTGGTCCAGATGACAAGATTTCCACAGCACCTGTTATGCCAGCACACATACCACAAGACCTCGTGCAGACATTTGATAACAGTAAAAAGTACAATAAAGAACATCTAAAGAAACAACAGGAAATTTTGTACAGCCATTTGTCTAAGAGTGGCAACAAGAGCAAAGAGTCAACTCAAATGAGCAATCAGCTTGGGGAACCAACCTGTTATGAATATGGAATACGACCAAGTGCTCAGGATACTAGCAGTTCCAATACAGCACAGCCATATTTATTTCAACCTGACTCTCAGAATGTTCACATTGAAGGACCAAAGACATACAGTGCTGGTGTAACAGCAACAACAGCTATATACCCAAATGCTTTTGTTCAAAACAGATGTGCCCCACAAGCTCATCAAATTTTGTCTGAAAAGTCATTAGTTCAGAAAACTACAAATAAGAATCTTCCTCCACTGTCCTTTTCGGAAAATGCTACCCATTTAGACCCAACACTACCTTCTCCAGAGGCTTTAATGGCTGTATCTCATATAATGACTGGACCTGTATCACATCAGGCTGTTACTGTAACGCAGAAGACGAGGCATAGGTACGATGAGCAAGACTTCGAACAAAGAAACATGGCTGCAGCTAATCTGAGCAGTGTGATTCAGAGATTTAAAGGGGGTGAAAATGATGTAGTCACAGATAATAAGCTGAGAAAAGAATCCTGCAAATCGCTATCTGTGGAAAGTCGGCCTTGCGAAAGCACTGGGAAGCATCCAACACAGATAAAAACAGTAGGAAAGGAATTAGTTTTTGATAATAGGAAATGTCAGATGCCTAAAGATTCACTGATAACAGCAAGCACAGAGGAAACTGATGAAGCTGGAGAATCTGTATTAACTACCCGTCTACAGATCCCAGTGTCCAGCAATGTCTCAAGCTCTAAACGTCAGGGTTCACCTTCGTATTCATCATCCCCCAAATTTAGTTATAAGCATGAAGTGTGTCCAGGACCAGGAGATGAATTAACTGTAGCTCCTCCATCAGTCTCCCCGTCAAGCCTTTTGCAGAAATCTGAATCATGGCACCAACTCTCACCTGGTCAGTCTCCAAAGTCACGACGACCACAGAGCTTGGCATTACCTGACCTGCCAACTGTCCCGAGTCCTAATTCCAGGCGTTCACCAGGGTTAGTCAAAGCAAAATCTAGTCATTCGCTAGCATTCCCAAAGCAGTTTGAAGCTGCCTTAGAACCTGAGAGTGTAGAAGTTAAACAACGTAAAGTGGAAGCGTACCTGTCAAAAAAATCGAGTGAAGGAAGGATAAAAACTGGTGAAACACATGCAAAGGCAACCAAAGCAGTGAGTGATCTAAGGAAAACGGTTACCAAACAAACTTTCTCCAATGCACCCAGTGACATTGCATTACTTGATGACAGTTTAGAAAACGTGGATGAAGCATTTGATAACTTGTTTCATGAAGCTACTAGCAGTTCTAGTGTAAATCAAAGTGGACATAGACACAACGCTACAAAAGAACTAAGACAAAGTTCAGGGAAGTCTCAGACGCATCACAATAAACTAAGCCGCAGCAAATCGTCATCACAATTTCTGCATAAACAGAAAGCGTGGGAAGAAACAAGTGGTGTCAAGATGACACTGGCAACTAACCTGGCAAGTAACAGTGCCAGTAAGTAAGACACTCATTTCCTTGCATATTGTCGTGGCATGAATGTAGTGAATAACTTTTGCCAAGACAATTTTTTCACAAGTGTCTTTATGTAGCTAAAAATAACTGCATTTTAACTACTTACAATTGAGAATGAATAGTATTTAGAACTTTAAATCTGTAATTATTGTTATTCCACAAATGTTGACCTGTTGACTAAATTGCCAGATATTTTTGTGCTGTAATAAAAAAGGAGAAACTGTAACAGATATTTGAGATAAGTCACGTGATGCATTAATGGCATCAGTGGATTGCTTGAGCAAGGAATGTGCATCAACAATTAATACATAAAGAAACATGAAAAGTAATAGTCAGTTTTAACAGCTTCTTCTGTGTGCTGCATATGAAAATATGGTTACTTCATTCAGTGCCTCTTGCTAACATGTTTTCATGTTATCACCAATGTGAAGAAAAATTCATCTGAGTTTCTGCATCAGTGGACGAAGAGTTATCCAGATCACATGAGATGGGAAATCGTCAAAACACGCGGTCAGAAGCTGTGAGTTTGAATAAAATTTTTTATGTGCAGCATTGGGAATGCAGCCTGACGTGAATGTTTGCTGCTTACTTAGAATTTGAATTTTTTACTGAGTGGACCTCCCTATTTTTTTGCATTTTTAGCTGATTTACGTCTAACTTTACCAAGCATCCCCAGAGCAATATGTTGTTTGACCATTTCCTTGATTTACAGTATGATTTTTGGCGTGCATTATACGGCATCACATTTTGTGCATCAACATCTGAATTAACAACTATCTTATAGTAATTGGTACTGCAGCTTCAGACAACAAGGAATTTGATATTTACTCCTTTCAGAGCTGTAGTAGTAAAATCCCAGATATCGTGTTCCATATAGACAGTGATCTTTGTACAGCTGCAAGTAACTATACAGAAGTAAGAAACGAGTTAATATGCTAATTTTGCTGCAGATTTTCCTTAGTTGTATGTACCTGTAGTATAATACGGCACAAGTAGGATATTATGAACTAATGCACTTTAATAGTGCTTTAATAGTATAATTTTGGAATGCAGTAGTTGCTTTATATGGAACTGATATCTGTACCCCTTTTTAAGTGCTTGCAATGTGACTTATGTGAGTGTTTTTTCTGTACATATGCAGTGTAGTTTGATGACAAGTATTGCAGATGCTGTACAATAGCTGTGCTGTTTGTTGTTTGTAAAATATTTGAAAAGTTGTATGCTGGTTAGTTATCACACATTTACATAGTGGAAGAACTTGTTCCATGGTAGTAATATAACACTACAGAAATGAGGATAAACTACAGATCTCTTGTTCACAGAAGTTCATAAGGTGACAGATGTATGCTTTTTCACAAATGGTCTTTGACTGAACACAAAGAAAAAGTTGATTTGCTTTTTTTTCCATTGGTTGTTTCATTTTATCATCATCCTGAAATATATTAGTCCTAGAAGGACTGTTGCATGTTTTGTTTTTATAAAAAGAGGAATTGCATTAAATTAACACATTTGATAAACCCTAGAAACATTCCTACAAAAGTCGCAACTTTTCCAATTTTTGCCATTTACATGTTGCAGTTCTTCCTCCTTTTTTCTATAATTAACAATACCCCTGTTTTCATCATAAAGTTGTGTGGATCTTGTTTCAAACCTTCCAACTTTAAAGAGGAAAATTCAAGCTCTCTCTGATGGCAATAACTCATACTAATTTATAGCATGTGGTGGCAGTCATTGATTGTCTTGGAAGCAGTACATGAACTGGATTATTTCTTAAAGGCAGATGTAATTATCATACTACAACATGACAGTCATGACCTTGGTGCCTGTTTCACCATACATGCCATTTCAATCCCTTCCCCAGGCACCAGTTTCTCAGAATTTCACAGTTAGGAACTGGCTAAGCATAGTAATTTACTTTTTCCCCCTTATATCATTGATATAAAATTTACCTGCACTCCTAATACGACTGTTGATAGTTGGAATTGCTATTGTCTGATTGCCAACGAATACAGTAACTGAAGTTACAGCACAAAATGGAAAACTGCATCCAGTGGTGAATCAAATGATAGACGTGAATTATACTTTTCTTCGTTCTTGTAGTTATATCTACATAGAGAGTGGAGATATGAGATTAACCCTCCAGACTTTATGTCTTCAATTGATAAATTTTAATTTTATGACCCACTGTGTTCTTAATATTTAAGATGAAGAACTTCGTCAATGTGACACCAGACCTCAAAACACCATTATATAAAACAACTGATGTTTGTCAGTTTAAAAAAAAATGCAACTAGTACAATTGATGTAGGAATACAAATCTTGTTTTGTTGTGTAATGTAACTCATAAAGGTTTTTCCAATGTTTTACACAGATTTTTTTTTTAACAAATGCTCAATGCATGTGTGCCCTTTACCATTCGACAAACATCACTATTGTAATTCCTTTGTTCCACACACATGCCAACATGTCAGAGGCAATGTTTAAGAAAACAGTGTGGAAGGGTTGCTTCAGTTCCAGAGTAATCACCTACAGAAGAGGGGCAAAGTAACCTCTTCCAAAGAGATTAAATGGTATCAGGTATGAAGAATGTGCTGCGCAGGGTTATGCTTCTGAGCACCATCCGTCCCTCATTGGACCCATTGCTTTAGCTGTTTCTGATGAAATGATGTGGTGCACCATTCTGTCATCATTCAGACAGGGATTACAGCCATTTAAGCATTCCCACTTACAACATCTGTGACATGACAGTCTGTTCAGTGAAGAAGTATGAGCTGTAGACCTTTGTTTTTGCAACAATGCTGAACACAATCATTTTACAGGTGTTATGTACATATTCCACATAACAATGGATGTTTTCTGCTCCTGAAATATGAATGTTTAGTTCATTTGCCTTTCCAATCACATGAAGGGTCACTTCGTTGCTGGAATCTAGTCTGCCAGAAAGGGTCACTTCATTGCTGGAACCTAGTCTGCCAGAAAATGTCATCTTCTAGATGCGATACTAAACTTCAAACATTGGCTTTTGTTATTATCTATTAAAGCTTGACACAGATGCAAGTTCTGTGGTTTTACCTTCATAACAAATGCCATAATACTGTTTGATAAAAAATCTACTCACCAAGTGGTGCCACGAGAACACACATGTAAAAGGTATTAGTATGCAGCTTTTGGAGCCAGTGCCTCCTTCTTCTGGCATAAGAGTTGAAGGAGAAGGAAGAGAGATGAAGGAAAAGACTGGTAAGGTTACTTTGACTGGTCCATGGCTTCCTAAAATCATGCCCTGAAATGAGATCCATTTTGTCCGAGATTTTGCCCACCACACCTAGAATAGCTTTTCGTTGCCCTCCCAATCTCTGCAATATCCTTGTGAGACCCTATGCTCCTTCTGCACCCATTTCCCTACCCTATAGCTCCTACCCATGCCACCATCCCCACTGCAAGACTTGCCCTGTGCACCCTCCGACTACCACCTATACCAGTCCAGTATATGGTAGAACATATACTATCAAAGGGAGAACCACATTTGAAATGGCAAATATCATATACCAGCTGTTACATAAACAATGTTCGGCCTTTTACATTGGCACGGCTACTACCAAGTTATCAGTTAGGATGAATGGGCTTAGTCAGAGGACGTATACTGGCAACACACAATATCCTGTTGTGGAGCGTGCACTACAACATGACAGTCGTGACCTCAGTGCCTATTTCACCATATGTGCCATTTGGATTTTTCCCCCAGACTCCAGTTTCTCAGATCTCTGCAGAAGGGAACTGGTGCTACAGCATATCCTCAGTTCCCACCATCCAGCTGGCCTTAATTTACATTAATTTCTTCGGTCTCAGCATTTCTTCACAGTACTATTTCCTTCTTCACTTGGTTTTAGTGTTCTAATTCTTTCATTTTCTGATCTGTCCATTTTTCACCATCCCCCCTCCCACCTCTATCACGTGAAATGCACTTAGCTTTTCATTCTTATTATCTCATGCACAATGTTTTAGCAGTAATTTCTGTCTTGCATATTACCATACCTTCTGCCTTTAAGCTCTAAGGTTTTCAAATCTCGTCCAATGCAGTCCCCAAGAATCAGTCTTTCCTTCTCACTCTGTCCTGTAAGTCTTCCCTGACCCAAGGTTCTTAGTGATTTTTCCAAACTCTAGCCCTTTTCCTAAGCCTCACCAGTCCTTTTCCTTCGCCACTTCTTTCCCTTCAACCCTTCTGCCAGAAGACGGAGCCAGTGGCTCAGAAAGCTATGTAATACCTTTTATATGTGTGTTCTCTTGCCGCTGCTCGGTCAGCTGATTTTTATCTATACAGTTACGTTATACTGTATTTTCGAAAATTGATTATTTTTGTTGATATAATTTGGTATGAGGTAGAGCCCATTTCCTGCTGCCTCATGTAGTCAATTTCTTAGAGCAGTGGTGATAAATTTCCCTGATATGATTCACTATTGCTTCTGACACAGGAAGATTCTCTTTATAGAAACAACCCATGTCTGCAAATTTATTATATTGTCTCCAAATAGAGATCTCAGATGGAGGGTCTTTTCCCTATTTCTTAGTAAAATGGAGGCGGATAATACTAAAGATCTGATGTTCATTATATTCAAGAGTATAAAGTGCTCTGGTCTTACTGCAATTTTATAAACACTGCTATAACTGACATCTGTCCAGTAACTTAGGCTGCCTGCAATTGTTGCTCAACTAAACTTTGAGAGTTTACCTATGTTTTCCATTGCATCTGGAAAAAAAGAAATGAATCCCTGTCATCATTTAGAATAACACTTATGATTAAATATCCATCATTCAGCAAAGCTCACTTCAGCTACAAGTTCCTTGTTTGTTGTCGGGGAAGAGAATAACTAATTACAAGTCACTTCCATTATCTGCCAAATGATTGGTACTTCACTCTCAGGCATTCAAGCCCTAAGTTGATCAGGGGAGATCTATGCTCAATTTGAACCTGAGATGATTTATTGTTTATTCTGCACAGATAGTGTATATAAATACCTATCATGACTGTAATAATAATTTGGTACTTAATCTGTGGACATTTTGTATAGTCATATTATATGAGACTAAAAGTGAAATTATTCATAAGTTTTTTTAATGTCTTGGATGCTAAACTTGCATGTTCAGGTACTACACACATGTCACTCTGCATATCTGATCCTTTATTGTGGTTTGTGGAAATTTAACTTCCATGTTTTGTGTGGAGACCAAAAACAGCCTGTACCTATAGGTACCAAATAATAATTATGCATGGAGAGTCGTGTTTTACGTTAGCCGCATTCATTTTACTTTTGATATAGCTGAGCATTTGCCAATCCTGTGTAAATAATCTGAATGACACACCATAAAAACTACTAGCGGAGTGATCCAAGATTTTTCTTCTTGGATAGTTTTGTTATGATATAAACATCTGAAATACCAGCCCTCAGTCAGTTGAAAGGCATTACTGGAAATCACTGCGTTAAGGACTAAAGTGTTATAGATTGGCTATAACTGAAGGAGCCTCTAAATTATATGGAACAAAGACAAAAAGTAATTTGTTATTCTATGCATACAAGTTTGTTTAGGCTTACGCATTAGTTTTGTTTTATTATTTTTAAAGTTATGAATACAGCCTAATTCTTGTCCTTTTTTCACATAGGCCAGTCTGAATCCACAATCCAGTCATCATCAGTAGAAGACAATGTAGTCACTCGAACTGAAGGTATGAACAATGAATTATTCCATATCGTTTTATTATTCACAATGAGTTTAGTATTACTGATTTATAAATTTTATGTTTCTGTTTGCAGTAACTACCAAAACGTCAAGTTTCTCTGCCACTTCTGTGGGAAAGAGTAAAACATCAAGAGGTAATAAACTACAGATATTTTTCAGTGTAATTTAATAGCAGTTACGTACCCATAACAGCTGAGTACATGAGGCTTTAGGGCTCTGTCTTTCTGTAATTACAATATTTATGCATTTGTTTGTGCTTGACAGAGTATCATACAGTGTTAGTTTAATGGTCTGCTGGAATGTTAAGATGCATTCAATTCAGAAGAGGAGTTCTTCATATACTGGTATGGAAGAAGCTAAAGTATGATCAGAAAATGAGGGTCTCATTTATAGACGGTATTAAACTTACTATTCTATATGTTGATACCAGTGGTGGTTCATGCAAAATTTTACCATTGTGCTACAATGTGGTGGCCTATAACCTTTTGACTCACAAGGATAGTAATCATAACTAAATTGACTATATTAATTTTACATATATAAATTAAACACACAGCAGTGGGAATCAAATCTGAGCCAACAGATTGCCAGCCCCTGCTCTTAACCACTGGGCTATCACTGTTAGGTGACCTACTGTGAACTTTTGGAGATCAACAGACAGTGATCTGTGGCAGATGATTGACTTATTAAATATTTGTTCAGAACTCTATCTGCCCTTCCTTAAACCACCTTGATATTCATCCAAATTACTCTCCAGTGTTGTTTCTATTATGTTTAGTATACTCTTGGAAAATATGTCCTATTTAGCTGTTTACAAAGAAATTCCTCTGAAGTTGTTAACATTTTTTATTGCCTTTCTTATGTAGTGGATGTATCAAGGCCACCTTCCACTCCCCTAGAAATTTTTCTCAAAGATTAATTTTAGCTCATTTTTAGGGTTCCGTTCCTCAGTCAGTAAAAACAGAACCCTTATAGGATGGCTTTGTTGTCCGTCGTCTTGTCCGTCTGTCCAGCTCTTAAAGCCCTTTTTTTTCTCAGGAATGGGTAGACATATAAAGCTGAAATTTATGTCACATACTAAGGTTTATAGTCCCCTGGTAGTGTAAAACATTTAAGCTACTATGTCACTACCATCAATAGATATGGCAATTTATGTCCCATCATTCATCAAAACCTATAGGGTACTTCCTGTTGAGCCAGAGCCATGAAATTTGCCAAGAAGCAAGGTTTCACAGTATAAGTAAGGGAAAAAATCTGAAAATTTTTAATTTGTAATTATATCACATGAAAAAATATTTTTTTGTCCAATTGTCATTCTGTCCGTCTGTTGAGACCCATTTTATCTGTAATTACAATAGCAAATTCAAAATTATACAGAAAATTTAAATGTAAAACTTAAAACATTCTCAAATTCTTGGAATTCCTCTGACTAATATCTTCCCAGCACTGACATCGATAGCAAGCAAAAATCGTCAGATTCTCGATTCCTGAGATCTATATGTATATAATTTATATAATTAAATTTATGTGGAACCCTCAGAGTGCTGGTCCTACTTGCACTTGGCCGATTTTTACTTTAGATAGAGACCATTTCAAAAGTTCTTCTGAGATATAGTCTTCTCCATTAGCTTTATTACATTTTAATAACTTCTTCTATTTCTTTGGTAGTTAGGAGTAATTCTTATTCTAGATTTTCATGAGTGTGTGAGTATTCAAGCATATAGACTGGCTCAAGATTATTAAAATGCTGATCAAAATATTTTGCAAGTATTTCAAAATTTTCAGTTTTGTGTAAGCCAAATTGGTGTGCTTTGTCCCACACCCCTCCGGTAGATTTACATTTGAAGTAGATCTGTCTAACTCTTTAACAACTTGGCACTTTCTTCTTCAAAGATGTACTAGGGAAACGCCTCTTTAACAGATCACCTATAGATAACATTTCATACTAAATTTCCTCATACACTCACTTTTTTTACCACCATCTAGCCTATAGCCTTTTGACTTATGTGGGTAGTAATTTTAAATAAATTGAATATATAAAGTTTATGCATAGAAATTGAACTGTTTAAACATATTGAAATTTTATAACTAATAGTGTAACATTGTGAGGAATTAAATAAAATGAGGAAAAAAATGTTGCCTTCAGTGGGAATTGAACATGAGCTGACAATGTAATAGTCCGCGCAGTAACCACTTTTTTTTTTTTTTTTTTTTTTTTTTTTTTTTTTTTTTTTTTTTTTTTTTTTTTTTTTTTTTTTGGGGGGGGGGGGGGGGCAGGAAGGCAGGGTAAACAAACAATCTTTATTCGTACAATTGTACTATCTTAGGGATAAGAAAAGGATCGAGACAGCAAAAACAAAGCAATAACAATTTGGAAACCAGAAAATCAACGTAAAGGCCGCCCTTTTTTTTGTGTAACATGAATAAAGTAAATGACAATCCTAGTCGCGGGCGGGAGTGAAAATGAAGTTGTCATCTGCATCACAATCCCTGCAGCACACGGTGTCGCATCATAAATCTGGCAGACAGCCATATAATCTTGACCATTTCTGCCTTTGTGGGCGGCATGTATTTCTCCTGCATCGACCAGGTAGGGGCCAGTTTTCGTCTCAGTGTGCTGTATGCCAATGTAACTGAACCGCGCAGTATTGTCTCTAGTCGTTCTGCTGCAGGAGTCTTCTCAGTTCTGGGACACCCCAGCTGTCGGGCGGATTGTGAAAAACACTTCCTAAAAAATTGGAAAAGTAAGTCCTGTATTTCGTATGACTCCGTATGAGCTCATGTTGTTCTTGTAAATACATCCAATAATCCATCACGGACTTAATATCGTACGAATACAAATATTTTGTCGCATGTCCAGCGATCCAATTGACCGCATACGTCTTTTGTTTGGGAAAAAAGTTCTTGTCCGGTAGAAAAAGTACATCCGATGTGATTTCTGTGTAGTTAGTGTGCCGAAGGAAGGCCAATCTTCGACGCGTCAGCATCCAGACGTCCCTCGCTGTGCCACACACTAAACCATGTTCTTCCGTTGCTAACAGGCCACAGTTTGTGCAAAGAGGAGAATCGACCATATGAATTGTATGTAATCGACTCCTGGTCACAAGTTTACGGTTTATAAGAATGTACCACATCGATCTCGCTGCTGTTGACAGTAATGGAGTATGCACTGCACACCAAATGTGGTTCCACGTTCTCGACGGGTATTTGAATTCCATTACATTGCGGGCATGGTGATCCATCAAGCACCTATAGATCTCCCGAGTCGTGGGTATTCTCGTCGAAGGTACTTTCAGACGAACATAACTGTAATCAAGAAGAAATGAGGCAATGTGTGCAAGAGAAGGCGAAATATTGCCCACCGCAATAGGGGGTTCGTACGAAGGCGGAACAAGTACTTCTATCAGAGCTGACGTTATGGTGTGCTTTCGTTGTTGCCAATTTCATATCATCGCTCGCATGTAAAGCGCCAGAGCTTTGTTTCGCACGTTTGTGAGGTTGAGGCCACCGTTCCGGAATTGTAGCGTTAGTGTGTCATATTTGATCTTAAATAACATCCCAGTACTAACATAGTAACCAAAGGCAGCCATGAGGCGGTCTGCAATACCCTTCGGTATTGGTAGGATCTGCGCTAAATGGGGCAGTCGTGACGCTATATGAACGTTAGTGTATGCCACACGCTGGATCATGTCAAAGGCTCTCAGTGAGTTGTTTCGTAAAAATCGCCAGACGAACATTTTGCAGAAGCCGCCGAGAACTCGCCGCCGCTGATCACCGTAGTGAACGGGTAAATGTGATCCCCAGACATCTCAGCGATTCCACCGTCTGAAACGGTCCCGGTATGTCTTCCAGACCCCGTCCAATGTGCATAATTTTGGATTTCGTCATGTTAATGACGCTGCCTGCTGCCATCCCGTAAGAGTCTAGATGTTCAACAGCCTGACGCACTTCATGACCTGATCTGACAAGAAGGATCAGGTTGTCCGCATATGCGCAACAAACGAAAGAGTTCTCATTAAGCGCTATCCCAGTAAGTGAGTGCCTCATAACACACATCAGCGGCTCAAGCGCTATCGCAAACAGCATCATGGAGAGTGGGCACCCTTGTCGGACGGAGCTGTTAATAGGAACCGAGCCCGCTTCCCAACCGTTTACAATCACCTTCGATGTAGCCCCTCGTATTAGCCTCATAATGATGGAGATGAAAACAGGTGGAATCGCCATTCGACTCATGACTGACACCAAGAAGTCATGGTTTATCCTGTCGAACGCACGATCGAAGTCCTCAGATATCATCGCTGCTCGCATTTTACACGTTTCTGCAAGGGCGATAACGTCACGGTATTCACTTAACGCCGAGGAGATGTTGCTTCGCACCCCTAGGCAAGCCTGATCAGGGGATATTGTCCTGGATATCGCCAGCTTGAGACGAGACGCTAGTAGCCGTGCAAAGATTTTATAATTGGTGTTTAGCATAGTGAGAGGCCGATATTGATTAACACTGCGACTCCCCGCCATCTTCGGGATGGGAAAAATCCGACGGTAGGCACATGTTCGGACTCATCGCCTCATTGTACATCGACACCAACTGTGGCATCATCATGTCCACGAATTCTCGATAAAACTCTAGCGTAATCCCATCTGGCCCCGGTGATTTATGGGCCGCTCCTTTTGTGAGTGCCACCTTTATATCGTCTTCTGTGAGTGGCTCCATAAGCGCTGCCTTATCCGTCTCTGTCAGTGTCGTTTGCAGATGTTGCAGCATCTCTTCCCCTACCTGACAGTCCGTCGGTGTACCGGCATAGAGATGGAGGAAATGCTCTAAAAATTCATTTGCAATGTCCTGTTGTGTTGTCAGTTGACGGCCATCTTAACCGTGGAGCACTGTTACCAATGCCCGGCGGTAACGTTTATGTTCCCGCGACACATGGTGCATCGAGGTACGTTCCCCAGTGATGGTGTCAGGACATCTTGCCCGTACTGGGATGCCACCCTGTCGTCGTCGCGTGATCGATAAGAGTTGTGCCTTGACCCGATGAACTTCCGCATGATGTTCTGCAGATGGCACCTGGAAGGACAGCTCACGAAGCATGGTGTAATAATAATCAAGAGTGTCTCTCTGCCATCTCGTCTTATCCCGACCATACTGTATTAGAGCTCTTCTTATTGCCGGCTTAGTGCACTCGAGCCACCATTGAAGCACGGAGGTATACATTGGTAGATGGCGTTGACGTGTGGCCCATACCTCCTCGACTCTCTGACGACATTCGGGGTCCGCCAAAAGGGACGAATTGAGCTTCCATGTCCCGCGGCTTCTCCACACACTTTGCCTAGGGAGTGACATGGTACAAATGTAAGCCAGATGATCAGTAAATGCCGCAGGCCATCGTTCCACATCGACCACCTTATCCTGTAGGCCAACCGAAACATATATTCGATCGAGTCTGCTCGCCAAGTGACTGGTAAAAAAAGTATATCCCTCATGGTTCCTATGAATCATGTCCCAGGTGTCGCTTAACTCCAGATCCCGGCATAGCACATGCAATTCACGACAGGTATTGTAATGTGGTGTCTGGTCTTTTTGGGCTAAAACACAATTGAAGTCACCACCTATAATGAAATGATCGAATCTGCCGGTAAATAAGGGCACAATCTCTTCCGAATAATATCTCGCACGCGCCCGTCTGTTGTCTGTGCCGGAAGGGGCATAAACATTGAGAACGCGAATTCCATTAACAGTTATCGCCAGTCCTCGTGCCGAAGGTAGATAAGCCAGGTCTCGGACCGGAATCCCGTCCCGGACCAATATCGCCGTTCCACTGTCATTGTTCGAGTGTGGCGAGGTGTAGGAGATGTATCCATGTACTTCCTGGAACTCAGGAATGTAAATTTCCTGCACCATCAGTATATCCACATCCGACGCGTATATCATGTCCCTAAACAACTGCTGTTTCACGGGCGATCTAATGATATTTCCATTCACTGTCCCTATTCTGTATGCCTGGGGACAAGTAGCTGTCATCTCCACATGATGTTAAAATGACAAAGTTTCACCGTGTCGATAGTCCCTTTGCACATCTGCCGAGGGTCGCCCGAGGAACATGTCCCTGCGGCATTAGGTTTCTTGAGATGCGGACGGATGCAGTGCCCCACCAAGAGAATGGTCTGCATCGGTGATTTCGTCGTCCTGCTCATACCAGCTGATACTATTGGTGTGCTCCAAATTTTCCTGTGCGGCATTGATGTGTGACATCTGTTGTTCTTTCGCAGCTGTAGACTCCACCGCCGAAGGGGTAGCAGGCCCCTGAGCAGATGCGTCGTCTGAACGATATGACATCATTTCACTGTCCGAATTCATATGATCTACGACATCCGAAGCTTGTGGTTCCATGTCAGACAGGTCCATAGTGTTAGACTCATCTGGGCTCCCTAGAAGAGAAGGGAGCGTCCCCGCAGAGTTTAGTCGGCACTTCTTGCGGCGCTTTGGCGAGCGTTGTTTGCGGGCCCTAACCTCGGCCTCTGGTGTTGGCAAATCTTGCATCTCCTGCGTTCCCGCCGCCGCCACAATGCCCTGGGGCCGTTCCACTTCAGCTTCCATGCCTATTGTGATGCTCTCATCCTCTTTCTGCGCCACCTGTAGTGTCTGAGATTGGAGGTTGGTCGGAGCCATTCCTTCTTCAGTGGCGTCCGAAGGCGCCTCAATCAACTGCGGCGTCGGTTCGATGGTGCGCTCCGACCTCGGCGTCACCTCCCCGCAGAGTGCCGTCACGTAAGTCATCGGCAGTGACGTTGGTGTAGTCGGATTCTGGAAGTCTCCGCTGGGGAGTTGCACGAGTCTCCTCTGCATACACGCTGATCGGAGATGTCCTTCACCACCACACCCTGAGCATGTCCGGGGCTGTCCATCATAGATGACAATAGCTCTACAGCCGCCGATGTTTATGTACGATGGCACATGTTTCGTAAGGGCAATTCGCACCTGTTGGACACCATTGAGCACTGGATACGTGCTAAAACTTGCCCAACATTCGGCCGTGTGACTAACAACTCTGCCATATGGCTGGAGTGATTCAGTGACCAATGATTCGGGTACCTCGAAAGGCAGCTTGAAGATTCGAATCGTATGCACGCCCAGGCCCGAATGAGCGACTAAAACTTCGCCAATATGACCATCGGAGTGTCAGAACTGGAATCCTCGTTTGGCGGCTTCAATGATCCTATCACATGCTGCATCATCAATCATCTTTACGTGAATTCAAATAATCTCAGTGTAATTAAGATGCACTTCGTCCCTCAAGAAACGTTCGATTTCGAAAGCCTTCGGTCTTGCATACTCGTTACAGAACGTGAACTGTATCGTGGTTTTTCAGAAATTGTGTGCCATTGCATTCGATTCAAACAGTAACACACGCGAGTGACGACAGTGTAAACACCGCTTCTTCCGCGAACGTTCGCAGCCAAGACGTAAACAAGTCCGAACTGCTCCGCGGTGAAAGGCGGACTGCCCACTCGGCCACAGTGACATTTTGAGAACAGCTCTGCAAAAATTCCTCATACTCTATGCTTGCACATGCAGTTTCAAGGAAAAATACTAACCTGGTAATCTGAGCACCGTGATGCCAGAAGTGATTGGAACTGTTAATGCTACCATGGAATAAAGTTGTGTTCAGTCTATCAGTCATGTTGTACTTATACCTCTTTACAACAGTTCTGTCCATTGTGCACATTGTTTGCAGCTGCTTCAATCAGAGAGACATTTACTATTCAGTTCTGTCTTTTGCAATAATTTCATATAATGGAATGGAATGGAATAGACATCACACTATTAGAAAACTATTGCTATGGTCTGACTGAGTACATCTGGCAATGCAAATACAATCTTTAGAGGAACATCAGACATACACCATCGTGTAACCAAATACAGGGCAACAAATCAATAATGCTTACTCTTACTCTCAACCAACAACCTCTTAAATGATTCTCTCTGCTCATGCTTAACATGTTCCACTGCAAACTTGTTACACAGTGACAGAGTGACACAACCTTCATATCACTGCAATAAGCATATTGAGAGGCTTGTGCAGTTTGTGTGTATGATGAAGACTGTTGCTGTGAGAACCAGCAGTAGGTACATATCACTTCAATGGCTGAATATGACTGAATGTGTGTATCGTTACATCCCATGAAAACAGTTTAGCCACTACAAGTGCTACAGAGTTTGCTACAAGCAATAAGCATTGCAGAAATCATCACAATGACATTTCCAAACAGACTCAAGAACAATCCCACAATATAAAAATATCGGAAATCTTGGCAAATTATAGAATTCAGCAGATTGTCGCTAAAAAAAGTGCGATTGGTTCCAAGATTGAGCACTGAAATGTGTGTCATGTTCTAAAGACCAAAGATGAGGCAGAGTTTCTACAGATGTGTTGCATTCTATGGATCAATGTGGTGACCCAATTGAACAAAAGGGTAGGAACTGCCATGTCTTCCTAGGTCATTCTGGAATGCAGAAGTGACAACACCATTATATCCTGAACTATTTTCTAAGTCAGATTCCAAGATGTGGATTGTATCAACCATTGGTGACTGGTTATCATGTGCTAGTGGTCTATGGCACACTGCAGATACTGCACTAAAATTATGCCATTTCTCTTTGAAAGCAGGCCAGAAATGGCACTAAATAAATAAATGTTGTGTGACAAGGGCCTCCTGTCGGGCAGACCGTTCGCCGGGTGCAAGTCTTTCGATTTGAAGCCACTTTGGCGACTTGGGCATCGAAGAAATGGCACTAAAATTACATCATTTCTCTTCAAATGCAAGCCAGAAACCTCTGTAAAATTAAACCATTTCTTCTTGAATGTGTGCTAGTATGCAAATAAAATGGACAAAAATATATTTGGTAGTTCCCTTTCTGCGATAACTAGAAGCCAGTGTTGAGTGCTGAAATGATGTCAGCTGTGCTACGATCAACACAGAGAAGGAACACAGCTGTCTGTTTTCACTCTGAACACAGTATTTAAGTAACATTACAGTGCAGTATTTAAGTAACATTAAGCAAGAACTGATTACGTACACAACAAAGAGCTGTAGCTGTACACACAGAGAACTGAGACTCTCTCAAATACACACACACACACACACACACACACACACACACACACACACACACACACACACACACACACACACAGGTCTGAGGCACCCTCTGTGGACGGCATAGCACTGCTACATGTGTGGCCTTTCAAAAGAACATGCACGCATCACTGCAAGAATTATGCACATACTTGCAACAAATTAGCTGATAATGTCAAAAATATTCAGTCAAATACATCATCATTATCATTACTAGTTACTGTGTATGTTACATGCACTACACATATAAGCTTTCAGTCTGCAACAGAGTGCGTGTGGAACTGTGTCATTTATCAAGATTCAGACTTGCCTTTCATGGGAGAAGTTTGTATGGTATAAGTATCACCTGCAAAAAGCAGAGATGTACATTTGAAAGCCAGTTGTACACACAGTTTAAATTTCACAATGTTCCATAAAAGGTAATGTTGTATAAGATTCGATACTATATCTGCTACAAATCTTACCATATACATAAGACCTGCTAAAGTCATTAAAGGTTTTTTAAACCCTTAAAGTTTTTATAATACAGTCTTAGGAACCACCCCAAGCATAAGAACAGATTGGTAACCATCAGTCAATGCTTCACTTGCTGCTGAGGGAACTTCATCATAAAGTCAAGATGATTGAATCCTGAAGCATTTGTAATTGTGGTGCAATTTCTTCATTTTTGTCTGTTGGGTACGCTATAGACATACTGTTTTATGTATTACTCAATACAAATACTACTAACAAGGTCGGCTGTTAGAAGAAAGGAAGCCAGATTAGTGTTTCACATCCTGTTAATGATGCCAGGATACTGAGCCTTTGTCTGCTCAAAGATATATCCTTTTCAAAGAAACCATCACGCTATTTGCCTCACGTGATTTGTACAAAGCATGGAAAATTTAAATCTGGATGGCTGAATGGCAGTTTGAACTCCACTACTGAAAGTTTATTCAGTGTTCTAATTATTGTGCCACCTTGTGGGGCAGTAGGTTGGTGGGAGTTGACCTCGGGGTAGAGCATTCATATAAGGAATCTCAAAAGTCATGATCACTGTAACTTGACTTTCAAGGCAGATATTATTTTGAAAATAGTTAAATCTGTCACTACTAACCTGCCAGAAATTCATCGGTTAAATGGGGTTACACATTTGTAAATTGTCCTCTATCCCGATTATAGTTTTCAATTGCTTCCTTTTAACACATTGAGGAAATTTGTAAAGAATTTTCCATTTTGAGAGCTGCAGCTGTATGTATTATTTATTGTCATTTACTTAAAAGGGCAGTGAATCTATCTTCTATTAAGTGACATTTGCCCACATTTTGCTTATTTATTTCTTTAAATGTCAACTTTTGATCACACTGATTGCATGTAAAGATGTGAATAAAGCATTTTTATTTGTATGACAACCCAGCTAGTGACAAACATGTGCAGATGATCAGTACTTGCTTCAGCAAGTGTAATTCCATTAAATTCATTCATTAAAGTATGTTTTCAACTTACACCCTTTTGGATGTTAAAAAAGAAAATTATTCAGTATCTAGCTTCCTGAACTTTCAAATAGTGACTGTCAAGAGAAAGTGAGAAATTGTATGTCTGTCAACCCAGAGGATGTTGTCTGGTTTTGGCATCTGACAAGTATATTTCCTCCTCCTGCCTAAAATATTTGTTCAGACATGGTGATGTTGTTTCAATCCAGTTGGTTCCCCTTTTTATTGCTTCTCAGTCTTAGAACTGCTACATTCAGTTTTATTTAAACACCCTTTCCTTTTATACATATTGTTAACAGATCATTTGTTACTGAATACTTTCACATGCTTTGTTTCTGTAAAAGTGAGTGATGATTTAGAACCAACTGGAATAAAATACAGACACTCATAATTCCTGATTATTATGTGCATTGACGTCCATTGAGATGCATTGTTTTAAGCAGTTTTTATTAATGTTTCAAGCTTTCAGTGTAAAAGTATGTATCTTCCACTGTCTTTTGCATCTATCTTACACCTAACACTCATGTTCCTTTGTCTCAACATAGCTCCTCCTGGGAAAGTGATGTCCCCTTTTGCCAAGTTCCAGGAAATGGATCGCCAAAACTCACAATCTGCACCAAGGTAAGAACTGTTGCTGGTATTCAAGTACTTATTTATAGTTAGAAATATCACAGCAACATATCACCTTCAAATAATTTGCAATGTTTAGTGCAGTTTGAGACATTTGTCTGTACTGTGTGTCCTTTACAGGTGAAGTTTCTGATAAATGAAGTAGCACATGTACATTAACTTGTTGCTGTGGGGCAAAAACATCTTTAAACTTTATTTCATGTCAAACATTTGTCTTGACAAATTATTTACTTTACAGGAGTTACCAAATTTAATTGTATCTTTAATTGTGCAGTTTAAAAGTAAAAGTTTGTGACAACAAGTGAGGACAGTACAAGATAAATACAAATACCTTACTTATGAGAAACTGTGTTGGGATCAGTAGCAACAGTATAAATCGGTACCATGCCAGAGCTTTTAGAATCAAATGTTTGTTCTGTTTGCTTGCAAGAGGGGAGCAAAGGTGTAGAGAATTTGTGGTAGATATAGTAGTAAAAATGCTAAGGCATTGCTGAGTCTACAACTGAAAAACACACAAAAGATGCTGAAAAAACTAGTTATCTACAGAATATGATTTTTTTCTAGTGCAATTGACTGCTATACATATTATTTGTGGATACTTCCCTATCGTTCACATTGTTTGAGTCTATAAAGGGAAAAATTTGTGAAGAGAAAAGAGTTATTAAATTTTAATTGTAGTCACAAATCAGCAATCAGCTTCTTTAAAAGTTGGAAGAAGTAAGCAAAGAGACACATATATAGATGCAGTTTCATGTTCACAGAGGTCAATAGTTCTCAATAATTACTGTCGACTTCTTCATAAATCAATTGATAAGTGAAATTCAGTTTTATATTTCTTTTGTAGGCTAAACAGTTTATGAATACATATTTTCTTTTGTGGGTAATTCATTCTGTTTACTACTTCCCACCTAATGAGAACAAGATTAATAGAATGTGGGATCAGTAGAGATGTAATATGTATCAGGAATACAAAAGGATAAGTTCAGCACAACAAGTATGAAATAAAAAATGGAAAGGAAGGCACTGCAACTTGCAGATGCAGACTTACTGTGCTGAGAATAATTAGCTGCTGACTTGGTACAAGATATTGGAGAAATTTTTGTTAAGAATTGATAATAGATACATAGAGATACTTAAAATGTGTTAACAATATTTCATACTACTTTCATTGTTAAAAACATTAAGAGGCTTTCGTATTTGAGATCACAGTTACTCAACAAAATGAAAGCTAATCTCAATGCGCAGGTGAACCCCCTTCCCCAAACACACACACGCTTACTACTGATACAACATATGGATACCACGGACATTTAATTTTGAAAAGAAAATACCGCAAATAAAGGAAAAACAGCAATTAGACAAGTAGTGAGGGACAGATTGGGTAAATTGGTGGTTGCCATTGGATGAGATGAAGACAAGAATGACAGGTGTAGCAGAAAAATATATAGTCTGAAAGGAAGCAATATGTATGCTTGGGAGAGAGGGTGAAGTGCAGGAAAGTAAATGTAAAATCCACTGAGGTCTTTTGAATCATTGATACTGACAACCTAGAGTGAAAATGCAAAAACCTGGATCTACCCTGCTGTTAAGAAAGCAGAGGATGAGACAGTATTTTCAAAGGTTACAGTATAATTGTCTTCTTCCAAAATGTGTGCCTCTGTTTTGATATTTTTTATCTTTTTCATGGAAAACAATGCCATGTGTTACAAGGTTCTGAAATCCAACACAAAATTACATTGCTCATGAAGTAATACTGCTCAGAAGTTCACAAGGGGTTAGATTCATACCTGTCTTCTTCCATGCTGCCACCACTTTCAGTAGTAAAATAAGGACCATTTCTGTAATATGCTAGCAGCAGTCAAGACATTTTCATGCTTGTTGCTTATCACTCTCTATCACCATAAAGAATTCCAGATCTATAAACTGAATTATATTTCTGCAAACTTCACATAAATTCCACTATCGTTTTCTGGTGATGCCAAACTCTTGTTCAGCGATGACCCATGCAAAAACAATGAAGTTCATGAGTCACGGATAGTGAAAAAATATTCCACCATATTTAAATTTACATAATTATGTTATTATTGTATTCATAACAGATAGGTAGAATTTGAGACTGTTCCTTGATCTGGTATTTAATGGATGACAACAACCAGTTATTAATTAACAATTAGTGATTGGTTTCTGTGATTAGTCAACTACCTTATTACCTAAGTATGTTTTCTCACTTAACACACTGCTGCTTAGCCCATTAACTATTTCTGTCAGATATTCACTTTTAAATGACCTTCTTGTCTAACACAGCCCAATTTCACACACAAAAAAGCCTCAAATTTAAGTTTTCCCACACTGAAATGTACTGCAAATTCTGGGTGCTAGCAGTCATTACAGACTTGTTTGTTATTGTATGCGGATTCCTTAAACTTCTCTTCTGCCTACTGCATTTTATAGTGCTTTGAGTCCCATTAAAAATAAGAATTGTTAATGTGACCATGTTTGCATCAAATCTTCACAACCCAAAAGACAAGCAAATTCCAAACCCCCCCCCACTGAACTTAAAGTAAGATTGTAAATCTCTTTAGAACCCCTCTCTCCTACTGTCACTTATGTGATCCCAGTATATGAACTTGCTAGTACCCCCTTTACCTATTTATTATATCTCTGAACCTAACATAAACCTGTGTTTCAGTAGTGACACTCAGCATGTGTCCAATACGTAAACTTCCACCTCCTACTATAATCCAAAATTTCAACATAAATTGTTGATGAAACTTACATTAATGAATTCTTCCATCACTTTGTGTTTGAAAAACATCGTGTTTAAGGGTGAAAAGTGCACAAAAGGTTTTAACTGATATTTAAAGGAAGCTTTCCTTCTCATGTGCCAGCTGCAATATCATATATCCTGAATTTAACTATATTCTGAAAAGGAAAGTTGCTACTCACCATATAGTGCAGATGCCGAGTCGCAGATAGGCACAACAAAAACACACGTCTGTTGTCTATCATTGACAAAAGCCTTAATGGTTGAAACATTTTATTGTGAGAGTCTTTTTGTTGCGCGTATCTGTGACTCAGCATCTCCACTATATGGTGAGTAGCAACTTTACTTTTTATAATATTGTTACATTCCATCCTGGATTTTTCCATTGTTTGATATATCTTGAATTTGCTTTGCGTAGTTCCGTTTCATTTCAGGGAAAACTGGAACAGAATATTTTTAAGGAGAAGAAAGAATAGACAATTATTTTCTAACTTGCAAATGCTTTGTTCCGTATATAGCAATGGTTAACTGGGAAGGAAAGTACCATTGCCCCACCACCAGATCACCTCATAGCCTAAGACAGATATAGAGTTAATCATAGGTGGAATATAATTTGGTGCAGTCAGTCAAATGGAGGCTACATCTACTATGTTTCTGAATCGTTTTTACTATCCTTTGTATATAAATCACAACTGTTCCAGATTATCACTTGAAAATTTTAATGCCAGAAATCAAGTTTGTCACGATAAACTTGGCCTATATTTACTGTTACAGTTGCCATGTTGTGACCTACATAACCTATATTAAACACATGATTAAGGGATGTTGGTAGTAATGTATCTCTTTCTTTTCAAAAACAGTTTGGGCTTTGAAGATGTACTATGTACAGAGAAACATATCTTGACTTTTACAGTAAATGGTCACACAACTTGTGTAGGCAACAGCATACAAGCAATGTCAAATGTACCGCATTGTATCACAATTAGGGAGCATAAGAGTTTTTTCCTCTTCTGATGCAAGCAAATTTTTGACAGCTCAACAGCAACTTAAGTTTGAATGTGGGCTTACATGAAGATAGTTAAAGTAATTCTTAAAATCATTTCTTTCTACTAACATAAGTGATCTTTTTCTTTGAAACTGGTCTTGTATCTCATAAATAAGGAAATTGAGACTGATGCAATTCATATCATTTTCCTAGCTTCTATGTACTACTTCTAAGTTTTTAACATGCATTGAAAATTGAGAGTTAAGTTCTTCAGATAATGAATAATGTGTACCTTTCAAATTATATGATTCAGCTTTTATACAATGACAAACTGTAAATGCTTAAAATGTACGTATCAAATCACTGTAGTCAATGGTACTTGTAAAGCACTGGCATGTAGGTTTATAACATCAGTTACATTTTACTGTACTCAAAGTTTCAAGCCTAGATCTTATCCTTAACTAACGTTGTAATTTCTGTGCCAGTTCTGTTGAGAAGCAACGGTGGCCTTATTAATTATGGTGAAAAAATTATCATGCTTCTTTATGCTTTCTTTTGCTTGTACCCATCCTCTCTAACTAACCGAGGGCAGTTCTTGACATTATATCTGTGCGTCCCCTGCAGCTCCCCTAAGACCCCTGGGGGCACTGCAGCCCCCATTTTTAAATTCACGGATCCTAAGCTGTGTCGGAGCGCTTCAGCAGTCAAGGACAGACTTCTGTTCTGGTGTCAGAGCAAGACCAAGGAGTACAAGGTACAAAAGCAACACTATGCACTTGCATGGTCTGAATTATTGCGCTTGTTGTTAGTGACAGCACTTGAACCCCTTACTTGACTGGGTGCATTGTGGTGGTCATTTGTCTTACCTGTTGTGTGCTTTATTAACACTTGTGTGTCAAATTTTGTACAAGATATAAACAGTTTGGTGTGTTGCACTATAATGATAGATATTTATGTTACAAATTTTATCTGTTCTGCCTGTAGTAATGTGAACATTTTTAGCACTCGTATATATTATGGCCTGTGAGTGATATGTATATAACATTTGTGGTTTGTTTGGTCTTGTGAGTGTCTTTAATGAAATTCATGCACACACATGTGAATTAAGTAGTGGTTCTTCAGTCTATGTATTTTTTCCCTTCTGCAATGGAAACAAAAAATTGTTTTACATGTATGTTCATAATATAATTTAGTGTGGCATTTGTTAATGGTATTGCATCTACAAGCATTGTTAAATCAGCTGCTATTGCTGAAGCATCATTGGTAAATGTAGTGAATGTAGGATATGAAAGCAAAAATAGTTCAATTTGATAATTACCTCAACTAAAAACTTTATCAAATTTTTCTTGCTTTTTGTTATAGAACATTCAAATAGACAACTTTTCAACAAGCTGGAGCAATGGGCTAGCATTCTGTGCCCTCATCCATCATTTCCTTCCTGATGCCTTTGACTACGATTCATTACGTCCTGAAGAGCGGCGAAAAAACTTCGAACTTGCTTTCACAGTGGCTGAGTAAGTTCTAGTTTTATTTTTTAAATGATTGTTTCAAGATGGAACTATTCAGGAAGCCATATGTCATTTAATTTTATAACTGGAAAAATATTATTCTGAAATGATTGATTGATCATTACCATTTATTTAAAGTAATATACAATCCTAGTGCATCTACCTGTCAATCTTTTGTTAACTGTTACATTTCAGGAACTGTGATAAAATATTATGTTTGCACTTGAATTATAATCAATTTCTAACAGAAACTGACATGTTTAACTGTTCTTCACCAGCTATGTACACATGTATATTCTATTAGTACGCTGAATTTTGAACATCTTTTTTCAAAATCTGTTGTGTTGTCATCAATTTTATGTTCTCAACAGATGAACTAACAATAGACTGTTTCTCTTTTTCAGTGAAAAAGCAGGCATTGCACCATTGCTTGATGTTGAGGACATGGTAATGATGCGTAAGCCTGATTGGAAATGTGTATTTACATATGTTCAGTCTGTTTACCGCCGCTTCAAGGATGAAGACTGAAAACCTTAGTTTATGAGTAGAATCAATGTTCCTATCAAAAGCTCTGTTTGTTTTCTAATATTTTAAAATGTGTTTTAAGAGTGTTATAATGTTTTAAGTTCCATTAAAAAGAAGTATTCTGTCTGTACATTGTTGTAAAATAGGTGTTTAATTAATGGATATTATCTTTGTTATGACTGACTTTCTGTTATAGCAATATTTGATGATGTACCACTGCACTTGCACAAACTCTATATTTTATAAGATATTTCTGATTATTTAAAAAAATAATAGATCATGTTTGTTGCAAAAGAAACAATGGTACAAATCTATGTTAAACATAGAAGCAAATGATGGATGAGATTAATAATGTTGTTAAGATTTTTTTACGCTAGCCATGAGCTCCAGTAAGTTAAGTATAATCACCAAATATCATAGTTCTTTTGTACTTAACTCATTTACAGTTTTATACATTTTATATAAAGATATTAATAGTTGCCAGTACACATAATTACAAAATTTACTATTTTTATGTTTTTTTTCATATTCTACTAAAAAGCTTCAACAGAAGCAGACAAGGGAAAATGTTTCCACATATATTTAAGCATTTGGTGCTTCTAAAATGTACTTTCTTGGTGCTACATTTTACACCCAGCCTTTGCAGGTAGATAAGACATATGATCTAACACAGCAGTAATTAGCTGGGGCATAATTTGCAGTGGATGCAATTAACATTTTTTATTTCTAATTTAAAACTATAACATCATCACTGTACAAGTCTGGCAATAAAGTTGTGTTTTCAGATTTTTATTTTCAGCCAAACAAATTGGTGTAGTTATGTCTTTCGATTGTTAATTTTGTATCTGAATTTTAGGGCTTACTAATGAATAAGATGAAATGAAGCTTTTTATTAAAAAAATAAACAGGTTCAACTGTTTGAAAGTAATGTTGCTGTTTCTTTTATCTAACCTTCACATCCTGTGAACAAAATACCACAATACACAATGCAAATAAAGAAATGGACATAATGAGATGGAAGAACTGCAACCAGGGCAACAGAGGTAGGTAGTGGACACAGATCTTTAGTCATCCACCATCCATTCACTTATTCACTTATTTATTAATCTTTGTACCTAACTGTCTTGTTTCAAAAATCCATTCAACTTTTTCTGCATATTTCTTTCAAGCTTCTGTCAAAACCACGAGTAGAACTGTTACCATTGTTAATTTGTGAATCACCACTGGTGCCACATTCTTTGCGTTGCAGTAGGTGTGTCATTTCAAACATGTGACCAAGTGTGATTAGTATCAGTTTTAAATCAAACTTTTCTCCACTATTCTGCTTTTGTAAGTAGACGCTCTTACCTGCATCAAGCTGCAATGCCCCATGGGCCTGAGGTGACAGTTTTGTGTAGCTACACAATCTTCCAAATAAGACAAAAATCAGTTTCGTGTTCAAAACAGATAAAGCACAATTTATAGATATTGTCATTTTTACAAAACTACTAATTGGGTTTTCAAAAGTAAAACACTGTTGAAATAGTCTGTTTTAGAACTATTAATACTAGAGTAGAAATTACTACAGTTTCAGTTGAAAAAGTGAACTTAATACAAATATCTCTGTAATTAATATAACTATGAAAAGACACTATACATCGTCTAATGAGAATTTTTTCACAATTGGTTTGGGCAGAAGCAGAATTATGATATCTTAAATGGTTCATGAAATCATCCTGTATATGCATCACATCTGAGCATGTACCATTTTTGGTACTGAGGGCCACCTCTTCTAGTTTATGTTGTTTACAAAATAACATTTTCTATGACGATGTCTGGTTTGGGGGCACTCAGTGGCAAAGTTATTGGTGCCCATCCAGTGTCGCCATTTTCCTGAATGATGATGAAATATGAGGATTACAAAAACACCCAGTCCTCAGGCCAAGAAAATCCTCAAGCCAACCGGTAATCGAACCTGGGACCCCATGATCAAGAGGCAACAATGCTAATGACTAGACCATGAGTTGCAGACACATCTGACATAATACCGAAGTCAAAACACTTGTGGGATTCTTAGGTCAGTTGCTTGTGTGTTCGAAACATTAAAAGAAGTTATCAGGAACCAACACATTCCAAATAACAATATACGAATGATATTAATATTATATTTCTAACTCCAAGAAATTTCAACATTATATCTCATACTGTAGCAGTATTGGCAGTAGTTATTACAGTGCAGATAAATCTGAAGACAGGAATTTCTCACATATGATGAGAGAATGATAACTGAAAGCTAGGTTTTCACCAACAATTTCTGTACCACCAACACTACCATGAAAGTGTCATACACAATTGTCAACCTTCCACTTTACATTGATTGCTGTTATTGAGTTAAGATGATGACAAACATTTCATGTTAAAAGTAGAAGATGTCAATTTAAAAAAAAATAAAAAATAAAAAAAAAATTATTTCAGTTTTGCAATGACAACAACATGGGATTTAAGGTACTGTAGTGGGTTGTGGTTTTGTGACACTAGATATTGAGTGTCAGTGACAGAGGGGAGCAAAGGCCATTATTTTGTAAGGAACGGCGGGAGGGAAAGCAACACGTTTGGGTGATGGACTGGATTCTTTACTTGGCTCAGTGGGTGAGGTGTCACTGAAACATTGTTGGTTCTACTATTAGTCATTTATTGACATGTAAAACCCTTTAAAGAAACAGAGTAATATAGTGTGTTTTAACTCACTCAGTTCCTTATGGCAGTGGTGTGGTGGATTCCAATGATCGTTAATAAGGTGACGGCTTGTGTTGTAGCAGATCACCAGGTGGCATATTCTTCCATTTAGTACCATGCCTGTGACCCTCTGCAGCAGTGGTGCAGTCTTCTCCTTATGAATTCGCTCATTGCTTTATTAACAAGCAGCTACGGCATGGTGCGAAGTGCCCCGTCCTGGAATCGAACCAGCAACCCTCAGGTTTGGCATCTCCTGGTGGAGTTCATCAACCTTTAGGTTTACAGGTGACCCTTTTGGTTACTTGTGAACCTCACAAGCCACCCAGGAAAGTACCAAACAAACTTCTTTCTGCTAACATCTGGGATGGAACCTTTTGCATTGACCTATTGGTGCGGTACTGACATCTTCTTCTGTCGAGCAGCGTTGCAGCAAAGTATGACGTCCACCGACTAACCATCAGTTCGTCTGTCCAGGCAATGTTTCTTTTCTTCTTCTTTCTTCCCTCAAAGGACCATCTCATGCCCGTTTGTTGGAGGTATTTATTTGGTGTTCTCACCAATGTCACGAAGTTTCTAGGGCAGTGACTGACTCTTTGGTCATTGATCTATGCTTCTCACGCTGGGCTGAAATGTGACCAATGTCGACACATGTGCCAGCTTTCCTTGTTTTATCTCTATGCTGGTGATGTAGGACATTGCCCTGTCATCCTCCGTATCACCAGATAAGTCACGCACATGAGTTCAGTACGCTGACAGCACCTGGAGCATTGACTGCTGTTGTGTGAACTGTGCTGGTCGTTGTTCTCCTTGGAAGCATTTGCTGTCTGCTCACTCATTGATCTTTCAAACTGCTGACTACTGCTGCGCAAACTCCACTGGTCATCGGCCTCCTTGTTCAATTGCTGCCATTTCTGAATATTGTGTGCACAGTCATTTATCTGTCAAGACTGCTGCTGCGCAAACTCTGCTGGTCATTCGCCCCTTGTTCGACTGCTGCCACTTACAAATTTTGAGGCTTAATGTGTCAAAGTCTCTAAAATGTTCACTTAACCTATAACAAGTCTTTACATATTTTTATGCCAGATCTCTGCTTTGAACAACCATAAATAACATATACTTATTATACACAACCATAAATAACACATATTTATCATACATCCTACATTCCTGCCCCATCTGGAAAAATTCATCCTCGAATTTTCTCCTATGTCCATCTACAAATGACTAACAAACAAGAAACAAAAACAAACTGGAAACCATAGTCCGCCAGGAAAATTATATAATACATTCATGCTGTAATAGCTTGAAGTACATCAGCATTAAAACGCTTCTGAAAGTAATGTTAGAATGATGATCAGTAACAACACAATGAAGTAGCAAGCTAGTAGCGGCACCATGGCTGAAACTGTGTGCAATGATATCGGTTGGTTGCGTAAGGCAGTGTTCTCCTAATTGCTCGAAAAAATATGGTGTAGCAGATAGTGTGTCACACAGGCAACTGGAGGCTTTCTTTTGCTCAAAAAATAGCTGTGATTCACAATTATCGGTGTTCACATCAGTGACATGTGATGGGCATATGGTAAACTGCTCGTGTACGCAATGACTTAATTCTGCAGCTGTCATTGTTTTATCTCTATGCTGGTGAGGTAGGATATTGCCCTGTCATCCTCCGTATCACCAGATATGTCACGCACATGAGTTCAGTACGCTGACAGCACCTGGAGCATTGACTGCTGTTGTGTGAACTGTGCTGGTCGTTGTTCTCCTTGGAAGCATTTATTTTGGAGATTAGGAATACCTGACTTGTTCGAAACTGTACAAATTTGTTAAGTTGGCCCCATTTCACTGGGAAGGAGTGCACTGTATAACAGTCATAGACATCTGTTTTGCCAGTCACCGGGAAGGAAATATGAATTCGTAATTTTACATCATTTATGTGCACTAGTACTCCTTATCTGGAGGGAAGATTAACTATAGTGTCTCCAGTAACTGATTATGGATCCGCATCAATATGAGTATAAAGTTTGTTGGCAATAGTAAAATTGGTGATAAATATCCATGTACTGCATAGTGGATGTCTTTCTTGAGATCCTCTGCTGTTAGCTGTGCATCCACTAGCTGATCTGTGAGTAATCAAAGTAACCTCACTGCTGAGCTCTTCTTATCATCTATATCTAGTCTGGTTTGCATTATCTTTAAAGCAGTATTCAGTGCCACTGTGGTAGCTTGGAGATACTTGTTTAGTTCTTGAATAACATTCCTAATGGCCTTGGTGTTATTGAGTATTGGTATTGCTTGTTCTAAGGCATTTAACCTTGAGATGTGCCAGGCAATAGTGGCCTTGTTGAGACCTGCTGTAACTGTAACGTCCTGTAAAAGTACTATTTAACTGTGTGATATTGACGTCATCTGCTGTGCTGAAAATGGTTTTTAATAATTTACCCGTGTGTTCATCCAACCTCGTTTAAATCATTCGACTGTATGTAGCATTAATCCGTCTATTTGATGCAATTGGCCTCGTAACTGGCCATATGAGTACTGCAGAGTTTTATATTCGTAAGGTCTGTTTTCTTGCTGCTGAGTTTAAGGTACAAAATTCTAGCTTTAACCTCCTAAGTTCATTACATGTTTGCTGTACATTATGTTCCAGTACTATTGTCCACTGATGATTAGTTAGTACCACTGTGTCCTGTCTAACAAAAATGACATCACTCCTCAACAAGTGTACCTGTAATCCATAGCTCATATTATTCATACCCGCAAACAAGAAAAGTAGGGCTGCAACGATGTAGGACACCACTGTGGTAGCAGGCGATACCTGTAATTTGAAAAGTAGTATTGTTATGCGCATCTTACACAATTGCAATTTTGCGGCAAAAGAAAAATTATTTTGCCCTTTGTATGACCCAGATACCCTTTTCAGTACATTCTACTGAATGATTTATACTGTTTTAAGCACATGGTGTCTAATCATATGTTGGTACTTTCTATTATTTAAAATCCAGAATTCCCCTTCATGTACTTTGCTAATTCCCTTTTCTGCACCTGCTTGCCTGTTAGTACATTATCACTAGAATCTGTAGTATGCAAAGCTTATCTACATTTGCATTAGAATGGTAGATTTTGTACTGTGTATGCGTAATTAACTGTGCGCTGCCAAAGGTTATATGGAGCTGAGTGTGTGTTCTCCTTCGGTGGATCACCCATCTTCTGTTTCTGCAGTCCAACACATTTCGGAACAGTACTTGCTACCATTGGTGGCATTAAATCTGTTACCCTCAAAAGGTTTCAACCAGCTTGCATGAACAATAAATATTTTTGTGGGTAACTGTAACTTGATGTTAACAGGTGATGTGATTTCGACAACTTGGTAAGGACCCTGGTTAATTTGTCACAGATTTTTTCATCCTTCCTTTAGCAACATAAGGAGTGGATAGAAAAACCCATTGTCCAATTTTGAAATCCAGATTCTTAGCGTGTACATTGCTTAATTTCTCTTGCCGTTCTAATGCTCTTGTTATTTGCTTTCTGTACCTTTTTCCACATGTCCTTTAACGATTTCCTAACTGCTTCTCCATTCTTTCTTTCTTTGGGCTTAATAACATCAAATGGTGATGGCATCTTTTTTCCATAAATAACTTCATAAGTCGACATGCCCATTCCTTCTACATTTACATCTACATCTACATCCATACTCTGCAAGCCACCTGACGGCGTGTGGTGGAGGGTACCTTGAGTATCTCTATCGGTTCTCCCTTATATTCGTCTCGTATTGTTTGTGGAAAGAAGGATTGTCGGTATGCCTCTGTGTGGGCTCTAATCTCTCTGATTTTATCCTCATGGTCTCTTCGTGAGATATACGTAGGAGGGAGCAATATACTGCTTGACTCGTCAGTGAAGGTGTGTTCTCGAAACTTCAACAAAAGCTTGTACCAAGCTACTGAGCGTCTCTCCTGCAGAATCTTCCACTGGAGTTTATCTCTCGTCTCCATAACGCTTTTGCGATTACTAAATGATCCTGTAATGAAGCGCACTGCTCTCTGTTGGATCTTCTCTATCTCTTCTATCAATCCTATCTGGTACGGATCCCACACTGCTGAGCAGTATTCAAGCAATGGGCAAACAAGTGTACTTTAACCTACTTCCTTTGTTTTCGGATTGCATTTCCTTAGGATTCTTCCAATGAATCTCAGTCTGGCATCTGCTTTACCGATGATCAACTTTATATGATCATTCCATTTTAAATCATTCCTAATGCTTACTCCCAGATAATTTATGGAATTAACTGCTTCCAGTTGCTGACCTGCTATATTGTAGCTAAATGATAAGGGATCTTTCTTTCTATGTATCTGTATCACATTACACTTGTCTACATTGAAATTCAATTGCCATTCCCTGCACCATGCGTCAATTCGCTGCAGATCCTCCTGCATTTCAGTACAATTTACCATTGTTACACCCTCTCGATATACCACAGCATCATCCGCAAAAAGCCTCAGTGAACTTCCGATGTTATCCACAAGGTCACTTATGTATATTGTGAATAGCAACGGTCCTACGACACTCCCCTGCGGCACACCTGAAATCACTCTTACTTCGGAACACTTCTCTCCATTGAGAATGACATGCTGCGTTCTGTTATCTAGGAACTCTTCAATCCAATCACACAATTGATAATTGATCTGATAGTCCATATGCTCTTATTTTGTTCATTAAACGACTGTGGGGAACTGTATTGAACACCTTGCAAAAGTCAAGAAACACGGCATCTACCTGGGAACCCGTGTCCATGGCCCTCTGAGTCTCGTGGACGAATAGTGCGAGCTGGGTTTCACACGATCGTCTTTTTCAAAATCCATGCTGATTCCTACAGAGTAGATTTCTATTCTCCAGAAAAGTGCTCTAGTGTTCTAAGCACTTGACTGATTTGATTTGATTTCATTTTATCAGGAAGCAAGGCCGTTTTGGTTAGTGTTACAAGACCAGATCAGTCAATCATCTAGACTTTTGCCCCTGCAGCTACTGAAAAGGCTGCTGCCCCTCTTCAGGAACCACATCTTACACATCTTACACATCCAGACCGTATTGGTCAAGTCCACTGCTGCCCACACCAAAACAGAGTTTATTGTGTGGTATCATTCCCTGTGTCTCTAGTAAAGCCAACCAATGCCCTTCAACAGTGCAAGGAGATCCTTTACCAGTGCTTTGCTAGACACAGTTTCTTCAGGTCTGGTTGATCTGAATATTCTGTGTCTTTCAATCTCCAATGACTTGCATTTGATGATCAAATGTGATTCAGTTTCCTCGCCCACACCACACATCCCGCATTTGGGATCTTCTATTATCCCCATCAAAGTGCTTACACAGTATTGAATAATGATATCCCAGTTGTTGTGTTGGTTTTTGATAAAATAATAAAGCATCATTCCTATAGTGTGGTGGACCCTTTCTGTCAGTTCATTTGCCCATGGGTGTAACAGAGTGGTGTCTAATTTCTATGTATCCATATCACATTAATTTGTGTACTTTCAGCAAGCAGCAAAGTTGTTTCATGAGGTGGGACATGAAATTACTACCTTAAATGATTATAAGTGCTTCTGGTACACCAAATTTTAAAATCCAGCTATTGACCACAGCCTGCACAATGATGTTTACCTGGTGATCAGGGAGACTTACCATAGAAGTCATCTATAATCATTAGTGTGTACCTATTCCCAGTTTGTGTTTTATTAAAGGGGCCATAAATGTCCAATCCTATTATCTTTCTAATGGTATACATTGACAGCAATAGTCTGTTCGCTGAGCACATGTTATGCAATTGCACATGTTATGCAATTGCAGATGTACAGTGCTACATTATGCTTTCTTGTCTCCCACCAGAAAGGTTCAGCAACGCATCTTTAAGTAGTTCTATGACCACCTTGATCTGAAAGAATGTGATCATGGGCATCTTGTATGACTTTCTGTCAGAGGTGTTTGGGAACCATGATTCTTGGTCCAAATCTAGTTGTTTGACACAGGACCCTATCCTGTAGGCAAAACTGCTGTTGTGTCACACGTCTTTTTCAATTAGCATCTGAAGCCTGTTTTTTTTTTGCCATTCTTCTGCATCACAACCTACTGCTTCTAATACTGCTATCTTTCTACTAAGACAATCTGCATTGGAATGTTTCTCCGTGGTATATGAATGACTTCAAAGTCCACTTTGGAGAGGCATAGGGACCAACATGTTGATGGGTCCTTTAGTCCCAGTAACCACTTGAGAGCACCATGATCCATGATTATCTTGAATTTATTCCCATACAGCTAGCATGCGAAATATTTTGTACCATAGATGATGCTCAGTAACTCCTTTTCTATTGTGGAGTAATTTTTTTCTGCCATATTTAATTGTCTGGATGTGTAAGCTGTTGGATGTTCTACACTGTTAATGTTTTGACCCAAAACTGCTCCGATAGCATGTACAGATATACTCCAGGACAGGATGAATTCTGGATAGATTAATACAGGAGTTTGTGTTAATTTGTATGTCAGTGTTTCAAATGTTGTGTCCCAACTGTTGTGCAATGAAAAATTTAGTACCTTTTTTCAATAACTGCATGAGAGGTCATACTATTTCTGCATGGTCTTTCATAAATTTTTGATAATAATTTGAGAGGCCTAGATATTGTTATCCCCCCCCCCCCCCCCCATGAACCATGGACCTTGCCATTGGTGGAGAGGCTTGCGTGCCTCAGTGATACAGATAGCCATACCGTAGGTGCAACCACAATGGAGGGGTATCTGTTGAGAGGCCAGACAAACGTGTGGTTCCTGAAGAGGGGCAGCAGCCTTTTCAGTAGCTGCAGGGGCAACAGTCTAGATGATTGACTGATCTGGCCTTGTAACACTAACCAAAACGGCCTTGCTGTGCTGGTACTGTGAACGGCTGAAAGCAAGGGGAAACTACAGCTGTAATTTTTCCCGAGGGCATGCAGCTTTACTGTATGGTTAAATGATAATGTCATCCTCTTGGGTAAAATATTCTGGAGGTAAAATAGTCCCCCATTCGGATCTCTGGGCGGGGTCTACTCAGGAGGACGTTGTTATCAGGAGAAAGAAAACTGGAATTCTATGAATCGGAGCCTGGAATGTTAGATCCCTTAATCGGGCAGGTAGGTTAGAAAATTTAAAAAGGGAAATGGATAGGTTATAGTTAGATATAGCGGGAATTAGTGAAAGTCGGTGGCAGGAGGAACAAGACTTCTGGTGACTACAGGATTATAAACACAAAATCAAATAGGGGTAACGCAGGAGTAGGTTTAATAATGAATAGGAAAATAGGAAAATAGGAATGCGGGTAAGCTACTACAAACAGCATAGTGAACACATTATTGTGGCCAAGATAGATACGAAGCCCACGCCTACTACAGTAGTACAAGTTTATATGCCAACTAGCTCAGCAGACCACAAAGAGATTGATGAAATGTATCATGAGATAAAAGAAATTATTCAGATAGTGAAGGGAGACGAAAATTTAATAGTCATGGGTGACTGGAACTCAATAGTAGGAAAAGGAGGAGAAGGAAATGTAGTAGGTGAATATGGAATGGGAGGAAGGAATGAAAGAGGAAGCCACCTGGTAGAATTTTGCACAGAGCATAACTTAATCATAGTTAGCACTTGGTTCAAGAATCATAAAAGGAGGTTGTATACATGGAAGAAGCCTGGCGATACTGGAATGTCTCAGATAGATTATATAATGGTAAGACAGAGATTCAGGAACCAGGTTTTAAATTGTAAGATATTTCCAGGAGCAGATGTGGACGCTTGACCACAATCTATTGGTTATGAACTGTAGATTAAAACTAAAGAAACTGCAAAAAGGTAGCAATTTGAGGAGATGGGACCTGGATAAACTGAAAGAACCAGAGGTTGTAGAGAGCTTCAGGGAGAGCATAAGGGAACGATTGACAAGAATGGGGGAAAGAAATACAGTAGAAGAAGAATGGTTAGCTTTGAGAGATGAAATAACGAAGGTAGCAGAGGATCAAGTAGGTAAAAAGACGAGGGCTAACAGAAATCCTTGGGTAACAGAAGAGATATTGAATTTAATTGATGAAAGGAGAAAATATAAAAATGCAGTAAATGAAGTGGGCAAAAAGGAATACAAACGTCTCAAAAATGCAATTGACAGGAAGTGCAAAATGACTAAGCAGGAATGGCTAGAGGACAAATGTAAGAATGTAGAGGCGCATATCACTACAGGTAAGATAGATACTGCCTACAGGAAAATTAAAGAGACCTTTGGAGAAAAGAGAACCACTTGCATGAATATCAAGAGCTCAAATGGAAACCCAGTTCTAAGCAAAGAAGGGAAAGCAGAAAGGTGGAAGGAGTATATAGAAGGTCTATACAAAGGCAATGTTCTTGAGGACAATATTATAGAAATGGAAGAGAATTCAGAGGAAGATGAAGTAGGAGATATGATACTGCATGAAGAGTTTGACAGAGCACTGAAAGACCTAAGTTGAAACAAGGCCCCGGGAGTGGACAACATTCCATTAGAACTACTGTCAGCCTACGGAGAGCCAGGCCTAACAAAACTCTACCATCTGGTGAGCAAGATGTATGAAACAGGCAAAATACCCTCAGACTTCAAGAAGAATATAATAATTCCAGTCCCAAAGAAAGCAGGTGTTGACAGATGTAAAATTACTGAACTATCAGTTTAATAAGCCACGGCTGCAAAATACTAACACGAATTCTTTACAGACGAATGGAAAAACTGGTAGAAGCCAACCTCATGGAAGATCAGTTTGGATTCCGTAGAAATGTTGGAACACGTGAGGCAATACTGACCCAACGACTTATCTTAGAAGAAAGATTAAGGAAAGGCAAACCTACGTTTCTAGCATTTGTAGACTTAGAGAAAGCTTTTGACAATGTTGACTGGAATACTCTCTTTCAAATTCTGAAGGTGGCAGGGGTAAAATTAGGGAGTGAAAGGCTATCTACAATTTGTACAGAAACCAGATGGCAGTTATAAGAGTTGAGGGGCATGCAAGGGAGTGAGACTGGGTTGTAGCCTATCGCCGATGGTATTCAATCTGTATATTGGGAAAGCAGTAAAGGAAACAAAAGAAAAATTCGGAGTAGGAATTAAAATCCATGGAGAAGAAATAAAAACTTTGAGGTTCGCCGATGACGTAATTCTGTCAGAGACAGCAAAACACCTGGAAGAGCAGCTGAAAGGAATGGACAGTGTCTTAAAAGGAGGATATAAGATGAACATCAACAAAAGCAAAGCGAGGATAATGGACTGTAGTCGAATTAAATTGGGTGATGCTGTGGGAATTAGATTAGGAAATGAGACACTTAAAGTAGTAAAGGAGTTTTGCTATTTGGGGAGCAAAATAACTGATGATGGTCAAAGTAGAGAGGATATAAAAGGTAGACTGGCAATGGCAAGGAAAGCGTTTCTGAAGAAGAGAAATTTGTTAACATCAAGTATAGATTTAAGTGTCAGGAAGTCGTTTCTGAAAGTATTTGTATGGAGTGTAGCCACGTATGGAAGTGAAACATGGAGGATCAATAGTTTAGACAAGAAGAGAATAGAAGCTTTCGAAATCTGCTGCTACAGAAGAATGCTGAAGATCAGATGGGTAGATCACATAACTAATGAGAAGGTATTGAATAGAATTGGAGAGAAGAGAAATTTGTGCCGCATCTTGACTAGAATAAGGGATTGGTTGGTAGGGCATATTCTGAGGCATCAAGGGATCACTAATTTAGTATTGGAGGGCAGCGTGTAGGGTAAAAATTGTAGAGGGAGACCACGAGATGAATACACTAAACAGATTCAGAAGGATGTAGGTTGCAGTAAGTACTGGGAGATGAAGAAGCTTGCACAGGATAGAGTAGCATGGAGAGCTGCATCAAACCAGTCTCTGGACTGAAGACCACACAACAACAGATATTGCTGTACTTCCTTGACAGATTATGGTGGTGGAAAATCTGTAACTGTGGTCATTAGCTATGAATCAGTTTTGATTCTGTGTTCAGTGATAACATGGCCTAAATTGTTACTTCATTTAATGCAAAGTGACACTTTTTCAAATTTAATGTTAATTTAGCATCCCTGAGATGCTGGGAAACTTCCCGTAATGAATTGCATGCTCCTTGATGTCTTTTCAAAATATGATTATGACATTGAGGTATATCATATATTGTCGAGGTTTTAAGTCATGTAACACACAATCTAGCAATCTTTGGAATGTTGCGGAGGCACCTTTTAATCTGCCAATGACCTGAAGTGCTGTAGAAAGCAGTTTTCTGTCTGTCCTCTGGTGCAACTTCCGCTTGGTACCCACTCCTCAAGTCAATTGTGGAGAAATATTTACTGATGCTGAGATGGTCAATAGTATGTATGATATTTGGTAATGGATACACATCTGAAATTGTTTTGATATTTAAATGCCTGTAATCACAATAGAATCTATAACATTTTGCACCATCAGCAGATTTCTTTGGCACCATTACATGTGCTCTGTATGATGAATCAGGATATTCTATTGTACCGTCCTTTAATTGCTGATCTATGAGTTCATCAAGTAACGGTTGTAATTGGTGAGGAACTCTGTATGGTCTCCTATAAATTGGAGTGTTTTCTCTTGTTGGAATCGTGTGTTGTGTGGTGTTTGTTGCTGGTAGCGATCCCTGTGAATTAAACAGATCCTGAAACTGGTCTAACACTGCTTCTATCTCATTCATTTCCTTTTAAGTGTGATATTTTCTTGCACAATGCAGTTTTGAAGGCAGCTGGTTTGTCGCTGTTGTCTATGTCTGGCCAATCAAAATCATTTCCCTCTAAGGTGCTTATGTTAGCTACTAACATTCCCTTTTGAAACTCCTTGTCTTCTGTCCCAAAATTATTTATATGTACTGGTACCTTCTATTCTCCATCAATTGTTGTGGCATTAACTATACTCCTCTGCACAAAACAATGTACTGTGTCTAATTCATCATTTTCCTCTAATGGTTCCACTATGCATAATGTGTTTGCATTAATGTCCTTCCATAGCAGCTTTCCTGTACCAAATGGTATTTTATCCTGCAAATCTACCTTCAAGGACATTTCTCGAAGTTCAGTTGATTCCTCTTACAGGAGAGAGGGGTCTTGTGGCAGAGCGTCCTTAGCAGCTGTGTCAGCTAATTGAAACAATGACCTGCTAAGCTCCACTGTTTGCTGCATGAGGTTGATTACGGCGTGATGTTTATTCAGAAAATCTAACCCTGGGATAACATCATATTTGTTGCTTACCCTTGATACGACTTCCACAATCTCCTGGAATCTTACAGTGAAAGGTCAGTGACATACAGCCTATGGAATGTCTGTCACCCCCACCTGTACCAATTAACTTATATCTTGGTGGGTCATATCTCCTGACCTCAGTGCACTGTTTACTTATGACCAGAGACTGGATTATATGCATTTGCTTGTTGCATATTTGGCTCCTTTTCCCCAGTTATTGCATATTTTAACTAAAAACTAGTGACAATGCATATTTTCGTTCTATGTTTACAATATTTTAAAAATTCTGAGGGGTGATATCTAGCTTGATCCAGTTTTGATGTCTCACAGATTGACCGTGATCCAGAACTGCATGCAATCGCTAACTGAGAGGCCATTTCCTAGCAAATTCATTACAGAAGAGGAACAAGAACAGGCAGACACAGTCAGTGCTCCTGTGCCTGTATCCCCAGTTAATCCCCTCCACTGTCATACTATATGCATTCACAACAATTAAATTAAACTACGCAAGCCTTTAGTCACACATCCATTGTTTCAGATTAGCTTTCTATTTACTTGTACACAGTTGAACATGTTTACAACGTGTAGTATGTAACATGTTGTGCGCCATGGCGCTGGAAAAAAGAAACGTCCTTTCATGGATAGCTGACCATCCTGGAACAATTAAATATGATGGAATCGTTTTATACTGTCAGGTTTGCGGGAAAAACTTTTCGTGAAAACAAAAAGTTTCAAATAGACCAGCATGTCAGGAGAAGTCTTCTTATCGCAGGAATGCAGAAGAAAGGATCATGACAACAACTTCTGACAACAACAAGTTGCAGTAGCAGGGATTTGTCCAAGGGCAACCAAAAAAGTCGATTTAAAATGGATCTATGTGAAGCATTCATTGCAAGCAATATTCCTCTTCACAAACTTACAAATACTATCCTCAAAGTCTTCCTGCTCAAATATTGCTTGAATCAAAATATACCAGATGAATCAACAATGCGTAAAAATTACATACCAACAATTTACGTAAATGTTCTGGAAGAAATATGCAATCAAGGATCAAGAATTTTATTCACCACAGATCATTTTACAATGATATTGGCTTTGTCATACAGGATTTACTAGTACATACAGAATAATAAACTAAACTAGTGTCAGTAAATTATAGAATAGATTTTAAGAATGGCAGTTTACCAAATTACACCAGGATAGCTTCTAAAAGTTAATGCAATATGCTACACTGTAATCTAATATAATATAGTATTGTATTGTTTATTGTACACACTATGTAATTACACACGATTAACCACAGAACACAATAATATGTTTAACCACAGACAACTTTTAAATGCTAATAAAAAAAAAAACAAAGATGATGTGACTTACCAAATGAAAGTGCTGGCAGGTCGACAGACACACAAACAAACACAGACATCTGCTTGTGTCTGTATATGTGTGGATGGATATGTGTGTGTGTGCGCGAGTGTATACCCGTCCTTTTTTCCCCCTAAGGTAAGTCTTTCCGCTCCCGGGATTGGAATGACTCCTTACCCTCTCCCTTAAAACCCACATCCTTTCGTCTTTCCCTCTCCTTCCCTCTTTCCTGATGAGGCAACAGTTTGTTGCGAAAGCTTGAATTTTGTGTGTATGTTTGTGTTTGTTTGTGTGTCTGTCGACCTGCCAGCACTTTCATTTGGTAAGTCACATCATCTTTGTTTTTAGATATATATTTCCTACGTGGAATGTTTCCCTCTATTATAACCATATATATATAGACTGAACATGAACTGACAGTTTATTGAACATTTTGAGTGGGTTTACTTTGTGGGAATTTCCTGTTCTTGCTAATCTGTGGCATGGTATGTCTAAATTACCCTTAGCCATGGTGTCGTGTTCATGTATTTCTCCTCTGGCAATAAATTCTGAGCTGCATGGGGTAGCTGTGTGGTCTAAGGCTCCTTGTCACGGTCCGGGTGGCTCCCTCTGTCGGAGGTTCAAGTCCTCCCTTGGCCCTCGGGCATGGGTGTGTGTGCTGTCCTTAGCGTAAGTGAGTTTAAGTTAGCTTAAGTAGTGTGTAAGCTTAGGAACTGATGACCTCAGTAGTTTGGTCCCATAAGACCTTACCACAATTTTTTAAAATAAATTTTGAAATATTATTTTTAATATAGACACATAGATACATAAATTTATAATTGTGAGTATTCTGAGTCTGGAGAAAAGAGGATGACAGTGCTCCCTATGACCTCTTTTACATATTATGTGTAAGATTTTTTTTTTTTTAAGATGTTCTTGATGTGAGGGGAGTGCCCCCATATTATCAAACCATATGAAATATGTGACTGGAATAGCTCAAAGTATGTCACCCTAAGGTACTCCAAGCTCACTACCTCCCTTAGTTTCAAGATAGGGTATGCCACCCAAGATATTTTTTCACATACGTGATTGACATGTTCCTCCCAATAGAGTTTTGAGTCAATGTGAATACCTAAGAGTTTTACCAACTTATTGCTTACTTCATTTGATATTCCCATTAAAAGTTGTTGGGTTTTATCAGGATTGCACAGGAGCTTATTGGCTGAAAACCAGTCCAGGGCCTTATCATGTGTTTCTTTTGTTAGGCTATTCAGATCTGAAATGTTCTGATGTGTGGTAAGTAGTGTTGTATCATCAGTATAACACACGACAGGGTGGGCTATGTTTGTAGGTAAATCATTAATAGCTACAACGAAGAAGAAGGGACAAGGATAGACCCTTGTAGTACACCTGTGCTGATTTCCATTACAGAAGAATTTACATTTCTGACTGAAACAAATGGTTTTCGGTTACTTAAATAAGAATTTATCACAGCTTAAGTGCTCCCTCCCAGCCCAGAAGACTCTAGTTTGCCCCATAGAACATCAACAGGAATGCAATTGAAAGCTTTGTTTAGGTAACATAATACCAGTGATACCATGTTATTGTTTCCAAAAGCTGTTAAGGTTTGGTCAATGATTTTCAAGATGGCCCCTGTTATGTTTTTCTCTTGCGAAATCCAAACTGATTGCTACATAGGATATTGTGTTTTTCAAAGAAGCTGCTTATTTGTGTGTGTATCAGTGCCTCAAATATTTTGGAGATTATTGGAACAATGGACACTGGTCTGTAGCTTTGAGGAAGATGTTTGTCCCTTTTTTTAAAAACTGGGACAACTTTTGATACCTTAAGTGCATACAGAAAACCTCCAAATTCTACACATTTATTAAAGATAAAAGCTAATGGTTTGGTGACTGAGTGTATTGTCTTTTTAATTATGTCATTTGATAACCAATTACAATCCATACTTTTAGAACCCGAAAATTTGGATACAGCTTTTATAACATCAGCAGGTGTGACAGTCCTCCACTGAAATACCAGGTTAACAGGCAGTGGTGTTCAAACAAGGTCCACTGCAGATGAATTTGTTGCTTTAATACTGTTTCTCATTTCTTTAACTGAGTTTAAAAAGTACTGATTTAATTCCTCACATTCAAGCAGAGCTGTTACTGTGCATTTTGGTGTTTTATTATTTGCCATGCTGCCTTGCATTTATTGGGAGCCCTTTCTATATAGTTTTCTACTGCTTGTGTTTTTTGCCGGAAGAAGTTTAGCTTTGTATAATTTTTTGCATTTCAGATATGACCTATGAATGTTCACACTCTGTTCTGCCCCTTGTTAGCAGCTTGCTTATGCATCTGGTACAGCATACACATGATTCCTCTAATTTCTGCTAGCTCTTCTGTAAACCAGCTCAGACTTTTCTTTTTCATTTCATTTAGATATCTATATTTTTTTACTGCTGTGCAAGAATACCATAAATCTGTGTACTTTTTAAAGAAGTTATCAAAGGTAATTTCAGCTTCCCTTTTTCAAGTCCCAATCTGCACTTCCTAATCTATCAACAAGCATATTTACGTACTCTTCCTTTTGTCCACATACCATTGCTACTATAGGTTCTTCAATTTTAACTGGCTGCCTCTTATTGAGTGTAAGGAGTAGTGGCCCATGATCTGCAAATCCACTTCCTACAAGTCTGACTGTAAAATCTTCCCTATGGAAATTCACAACAAATTTGTCTATGCAGGCATTCTTATGTGTGGCATGGTGATTTGTACAATAGAGGTCTAATGGACCTTAGCATATTCAAAAAATGTCCTAGCAACTGGCCTCTGTGCGTTTGCCATTTCTATGTTGAAATCACCACAGATAGCAATTCTTGTCTTACTTTTCCATATCTTTTTAACTATTAATTCACATTTTTCAGTAAACAAATTTACATCACCATCTGGTGACCTATATAGACCAACTACCACTATATTTTCATTCATTAGTTTTACACAACTAAACTCCCCATCTAGTTCTGAGGAGTAAATAGATACATCAATTCTGGGAAACTTTATTCCTTCTTTGACAAAAATTCCAGCCCCACCATTCTTTCTCTGTTTTCTACATATCATGTCTCCCACAACATACCCTTGGGGAACAAATATATTTACTTGTTCTTGGGTTAGGAAAACTTTATTCCTTCTTTGACAAAAATTCCAGCCCCCCCATTCTTTCTCTGTTTTCTACAGATCATGTCTCCCACAACATACTCTTGGGGAACAAATATATTTACTTGTTCTTGGGTTAATCAGTGCTCAGATACACATCTAACATAAACATGCTTGGTGTTACAAAAATGGTTCAAATGGCTCTGAGCACTATGGGACTTAACATCTGAGGTGATCAGTCACCTAGAACTTAGAACTACTTAAACCTAACTAAGGACATCACACACATCTATGCCTGAGGCACGATTCGAACCTGCGACCGTAGCTGTCGCGCAGTACCAGACTGAAGCGCCTAGAACCGCTTCGCCACACCAGCCGGCTTGGTGTTACATATATGTTCTAATTCTAAAATCTTATTTCTGATACAACATACGTTAACTCGTAGAAAAGTAGGTAGTTTCTCTCTGTCTGTATTCCTCTGAGAGCAATTTGACTCTATATTTGAAGTTGTAGGTTCTGTTAATGTCTTTAATCTGATGCACTGTGATCATCTGTGTTATGATAGTCACATACCTGTTCACCCACTTGACAACGCACTTTGTTAACTGCTTTCTTCTGTGAAACCACTACTGATCCCACCAAAAATCCTGTTCCCATGGTTGGGGTTTCTTTTTTTGGGTTGACTGCCGTATTTAACTTGTTGGTGTTCTCACTCCTTGAGCTTGAGTTGCTATTCTTCTGTTTGCACGTAGGTCTGTCTTCTTATATGGTGTCTTCTTTCCTACCACATCATTTGCTGCTTCTTCTAACTTTTGCCCTGATCTCTTGGGTCTGTTTATTTCTTCAGTAATTGTACTCTCCAGACATACAGAATTCACTTTTAAGGATTCTGTTGTTATTTGTGGTAGAGTTGTGTCAGTAACAATTCTCACTGATTCTTTATGTGAGACTGCAGTATCATTCCATTTAAGTTCTATTGCTGTTTTGTACACTTCCCTGTTTGTTTCCACTGATTCATAAATCCTTGTGGCAATTAGTTCTTTACCAGTTGCATTTAGGCGTTGTCCACATGCTGTATATAGCTCCTTGTTACTAGGAGTATTAATAAAACAAGTGTTATGGAAGCTTTTCACTAGTTTTTTTTAGTTTTGTGTTTGTGGATTGAATTTCTTGGTTCACACAAGACCATTCAGGCAGGTTAAGCCTGTGTGGTACATCAGTTACAATCACATTTGTATTTTCTAATGCTGACAAGGCTTTATGTAGTGAACGAATTGCCAAGTTGGCTTCATTTTTTGCTACGCCATTAACCCCTGACCAAATAATTGCAAAATCTTCACTTGTCAGCTTATGTAGATCATTGTATTTTTTTTTAAATATTACACTAGTGGGGGCACCTGGTATCACCTTCCCTTCAACATCATATTTATTTGAAGGTAAGTTTAAAATGTTTCTTGCACAGTCTCTGCCATGGCTATCAGAGCCAATGATTATTTTGGGTCTCCTACTCACTAACTGACTTTCAGGAGCAAAGGTTCGCATTTTCATTGCTGCACCCTTAAATTGCTTTCCTTTTTGAACTGTGTTCTGTGTTGGGGTATGCATGCTGTGTAGTGAATTGTGCTTTCTGTTGGATGCCTCATATCTGTAGTTTTTACACATTTCTTTCTTGGCTGATTCTAGCTTCTGTAGTTTGTTTGTTAGTACACATATAATTGTTTTTGAATACTTAAGTTCCTTTCTTACTATTCTGAGTTCATTCTTTAACTTTTCGCACACACACGTTTTTAACGGGTCTCTTTCCATTTCGTCCATATTGTCACATTCAGTACAAAAACAGTCACTGCATTTCCAGCTTTTCACTCTATTTGTTGCATTTACACATGAGTAATGGAATTTCCTCTTACACTTTGCACAACTCACACCTTTTCTTGCTGTTTTGTTACAGGAACATGGTTTATTTCAAGCTTCCTCACTTATTTCAAAAATAGTATTCAAATTTTCTGAACTGGTTGCAGCCATTGTGCACTAGTTAGTTACAAAATACAATATGTTACTGTTCTTTCAACAGATCACTGTATTTTTAGTTACACACAGAGAACAATTACTAATCCACATGTATACACCATAATATGTTTAGCTTAAGCTCATTAAACTATCAAAGTAACTTATTTTATCCACATCATTATCAGTACACAGCCATTCTAAAGACACTACACTAAGGATCTCAAGGACAGCATTACCTGGATTTCAGATGACAAAACTATAGACACTTGTGGCTGTTACATTGCAAGTTTAATTGTTGGTGCTTTAAAAGAAGAGCCCTCTTCTTCCTAGTTAGCAACCTGCACAGAACTTGAAAAAGTAAATCATTCTAATATCACCAGATTTATGAATGAGGGTATCAGAAAAATGTTTGCAGAATCTTCTGCACATGAAAGGGTGTTTGTGTTTATTTCAGATGCTGCTCCCTATATGATCAAAGCAGGAAAAGCCTTCCGAGTATTTTATCCCAATTTGATTCATGTGATGTACTTTGCTCATGGAGTACATCGCCTTGCTGAACAAGTATGTTCCACATTTGTGAATGTAAATAAACTGATTTCATCCGCAAAGAGAGTGTTTCTAAAGGCTCCTGCTTGCACCAAGACCTACAAAACAAAAACTACCAAATGTGCCTTTACCTCCTGAACCAGTGGTAACTCGCTGGGATATGTGGGTCAAAGCTGTGCTGTTCTACAACGAACATTTTGAGGCCATTAGAGGGGTAGTAAACAACTTTGATAGTGCAGAGGCTTTGGCAGTTTGCCAGTGCAAGAAAGCTTTTAATGATTCCGGTATTAAAAAAGGCATTGCTGTGATTAGCACTCATTTTTCCCATATACCTGCAAGTATTAAACAGCCTGAAACTCAAGGTTTGGCACTGAATGAATCTACTCAGCTAATGAAAAAAATTATTCTAGAGAGCTCCTCATTGTCAGAGGTATTCCCAAGAAAACTTCAAGAAAAGTTTGATAATATTTCACAAAGAAACCCAGGCTTTGAACCCTTGTGCCTTGATAGTTTTATTAATGCAATGGGTGAACTTTTACCAGAAACAGAAAGTGCCAACATAGCACCCAAATTCAAATTCTGGCCAGTTACCTCAGTTGATGTAGAATGCTTATAAAAATATTTTGAGTGATCAGAGACACAACCTTACTACCAAACATTTGGAACAGTACTTGGTCATTTTTGTTTACAATAGTAGAAAAATGTAATATAAATTATAAATGTTGCTGTGGTGCAATAGTATTAATTAAAAATTAATGCTATTCAAAAAAATTCATGATTGTATGTTTTTTAAACAAAATATTACAGAGATTTTGAGTATGCCCCTCAGCTTGCGATATATCTTGAAGTTGGTCCTGTACATATCGTTTGTTTTGCTGCAACTCACTGCATCACATCCGCTTGTTACTGACAACAATAGCAAAGAAGGAACAATTCTTGAAACATGGTGTGTGTCCCAATTTCAGAAATTTTTAGGAAATAATCCCAGAAAGGCCCCCTTCCTAACCTCTGCCAGAAAGTATTCGGAAAATTATATCAGTGTTCTAAATGTACCAATTTTTCATGTGGTTGGCGCTCTTCCTTGTAATTGATATGCACCACAGACTCAACTTTGAGATATAATGCACGCAGTAATTACCATGTTTTTTTTATTATTTTATCTTGCATATTTCAACATTTTTAAGAATTTTTCATGCTTATTGGCATGCACATTTTAAGGTTTTTATGATGCATATAATCCAGTCTCTCCTTACGACTAACATGTGAGCCTTGATGTTGACTAATAGTCTACGTGTTTTCCCATTAATAGTACATGGTAACCAGCACTCCGCCTTTGCATGTGCTGCAGTAGTATGGAGCTTTAATGGGAATGCCTGGCAGTGGCTCCAGGCTTCCTGTTTCTGTTTAACAGACCTCTTCTTCTTCTTTTTTTTTTTTTTTTTTTTAGGGCGCAAAACTTCTATGGTCATTAGCGCCCAGCCCGTGACGTAGAAAACAAGAAAAAAACTAAATTTAAAATCAGCAGCAATGGAAACAAAGTCAGAAAATTTGAGAAACTAAAGGCAGAAGGAATGCTTAAAAGTCCACTATAGAAAGGGGTTGGTTGTCCCCCAAAAAAAAGCTTCAAATGACTGACGTCATTTCACTGTCACTAATAAACTGTAGAACGCGGTCAGCTGAGCGTGTGTCATCTGCTAAAATCGACGATAGATCAGGCGATAGCTGTAGACGGGAGCGTAACGGATTAAAATAGGGGCATTCAATTAAAAGGTGTCTGACCGTCCACAGCTGAGAGCAGTGGGGACAGAGTGGGGGAGGATCACCGCTTAAAAGATGTCGATGACTAAAAAGACAGTGCCCTATCCGGAGTCGAGCTAAAATTACCTCCTCCCGACGACGCGTTCGGGAGGAAGAGGTCCAAGCGCAAGGAAGGGCTTTCACTTCCCGCAATTTATTGTGGGGAAGTGTTGACCAATGCGCATGCCATAAATGAGTAACTTGGCGACATAAACCGCTCCGTAGATCGGTAAACGGAAGAGACTGAAGAGCTGGCCGAGGAAGAGAGACTGCAGCCTTGGCCGCTATATCGGCAGCCTCATTTCCACAGATACCAGCGTGTCCCGGGAGCCAGAGGAACGCCACTGAGACGCCCCCCAGGTGGAGCAAGCGCAGACAGTCCTGAATCCGGTGGACCAGAGGGTGCACAGGGTAAAGAGCTTGGAGACTTAGGAGAGAGCTGAGAGAATCTGAGCAGATTACGTACTGTATCCGCTGATGGCGGCGGATGTAGTGGACAGCCTGGAGAACAGCGTAAAGCTCCGCAGTATAAACCGAACACTGGTCGGGAAGCCGAAAGTGATTTGGGGTGTCGCCAACAATATAGGCACTCCCTACACCTAACGATGTTTTCGAGCCATCGGTGTAAATAAATGTGGCTTCCGTCATTTGTGCACATAGAGCAGCAAATGCCCGACGGTAAACAAGTGTAGGGGTACCATCCTTGGGAAATTGACATAGGTCTCTGAGCAAGTCGATCCGGGGACGGAGCCAGGGCGGTGCTGTACCCCAAGTTGTCAAGAAGGTTTTAGGAAAGCGGAAGGAAAGAGAATGGAGCAGTTGACGGAAGCGGACTCCCGGGGGTAGTAGGGAGGAGGAGCGGCCTGCATACCCGACATCAAAGGAGGCGTCGAAAAAAAGGTTATGGGCTGGATTAGCAGGCATGGAAGACAGATGGCTAGCATAACAACTCAGAAGAACTGCCCGCCGATTGGACAGCAGAGGTTCAGCAGTCTCAGCATAAAGGCTTTCCACAGGGCTGGTGTAAAAAGCTCCAGACACTAAACGTAATCCACGGTGGTGGATAGAGTCGAGACGCCGAAGAATAGACGGCCGAGCAGAGGAGTAGACTATGCTTCCATAATCCAATTTCGAGCGCACTAAGGCGCGATAGAGGCGGAGAAGGACCACTCGGTCCGCTCCCCAAGAGGTACCATTCAGGACACGGAGGGTGTTAAGGGAACGCAGACAGCGAGCCGAAAGATAGGAAACGTGGGAGGACCAGCACAGTTTTCTGTCAAACATAAGACCCAAGAATTTAGCGACGTCGGAAAACGGAAGGTTGACAGGACCTAGATGTAAGGAGGGCGGAAGAAACTCCTTACGTCGCCAAAAATTAACACAAACGGTCTTACTGGGTGAGAAACGGAAGCCGGTTTCGATGCTCCACGAGTGGAGGCGATCGAGACATCCTTGAAGACGTCTTTCAAGAAGGCTGGTCCGTTGAGAGCTGTAGTAGATCGCAAAATCGTCCACAAAGAGGGAGCCCGAGACATCAGGAAGGAGACAATCCATAATTGGATTAATGGCGATGGCAAACAGTACAACACTCAGCACGGAGCCCTGGGGTACCCCGTTTTCTTGGGAGAAAGTACGGGAGAGAGTAGTGTTCACCCGCACCCTAAATGTGCGCTCTGCCATAAATTCGCGAAGAAAAAGGGGCAGCCGGCCTCTAAAGCCCCAAGAGAACAGTGTGCGGAGGATAACTGTCCTCCAACAGGTATCGTATGCTCTCTCCAGATCAAAAAATATTGCTACCGTTTGGCGTTTCCGGAGAAAATTGTTCATGATATAAGTGGAGAGAGCAACAAGATGGTCAACAGCAGAACGATGCTTTCGGAATCCGCATTGGGCTGGTGTTAAAAGACTGCGGGACTCCAGCCACCAAGCTAAACGGTAATTCACCATACGCTCCAAAACCTTACAGACACTACTCGTGAGAGAAATGGGGCGATAGCTAGAGGGGAGATGTTTGTCCTTTCCAGGTTTCGGAACGGGAACGACAATAGCTTCCCGCCATCGCCTGGGAAAGGTACTGTCGGTCCAAATTCGATTATAAAGGTGAAGGAGGTAACGCAGGCTATGGGTTGATAAATGCAGCAACATTTGGACATGGATACCATCCGGTCCTGTGGCGGAGGAGCGAGAAGAAGAGAGTGCATGTTGGAGTTCGCGCATGGAGAAAACAGTATTGTAGCTTTCGCGATTTTGAGAGGAGAAAGCAAGATGTCGCACTTCCGCTGCACGTTTCTTCGGGAGAAACGCTGGCGGGTAATTTGAAGAGCTCGAAATCTCAGCAAAGTGCTGACCCAATGAGTTAGAAATTGCAACGGGGTCCACTAAGGTATCATGCGCGACAGTGAGCCCAGACACCGGGGAGAAACTAGGCGCGCCTGAGAACCGTCGAAGCCGACTCCAAACTTCCGAGGAGGGAGTGAAGTTGTTAAATGAGCTAGTAAAGAATTTCCAGCTTGCCTTCTTGCTATCGCGGATGACACGACGGCATCGCGCACGGAGCTGCTTATATCGGATACAGTTGGACAAAGTTGGATGGTGACGGAAAATGCGAAGAGCACGTCGCCGCTCACGTATTGCGTCACGGCATGCCTCGTTCCACCAAGGAACTGGAGGGCGCCGAGGCAATTCGGAGGTGCGTGGTATTGAACGTTCCGCAGCTGTGAGAATAACGTCGGTAAAATGTGTGACCTGATCGTCGACGCTGGGAAAGCGACGGTCATCGAATGTCGCTAGAGACGAAAAAAGTGTCCAATCGGCTTGGGCAAACTTCCAGCGTCGCGAGCGCATATATGGCAGTTGAGGCTGCAGTCGAAGAACACATGGAAAGTGGTCACTCGAGTGTGTATCATCAAGGGCGAACCATTCGAAGCGCCGAGCTAGCGGAACAGTACCGACCGCAAGGTCCAAATGGGATAAATTTGCCGTGGAGGCAGACAAAAATGTGGGGACCCCAGTGTTGAGGCAGACTAGATCCGCTTGGTGGAAGACGTCTAGCAATAGTGAGCCACGTGGACAAGGATGTGGAGATCCCCAAAGCGGGTGGTGGGCATTGAAGTCCCCAACCAGCAAATAGGGGGGTGGAAGCTGATAAAGAAGATGAAGGAGATCAGCTCGTGCCATTGGTGTAGACGATGGAATGTATACCGTACAAAGAGAGAACGTGTATCCAGAAAGGGAAAGACGGACGGCGACAGCTTGGAAGGAAGTGTTTAAGGGGATTGGGTGATAATGGAGAGTATCATGGAGCAGAATCATGAGTCCTCCATGGGCTGGAGTGCCTTCAACAGAGGGGAGGTCATATCGGACGGACTGAAAATGAGGGAGAACAAAGCGGTCATGGGGACGCAGCTTTGTTTCCTGAAGACAGAAGATGACCGGCGAGTAGGATCGTAAGAGGATCGACAATTCCTCCCGATTGGCGCGAATGCCGCGGATATTCCAGTGGATAATGGACATAGGGTGAACAGAAAATGGAGGAACGTGACCAAGGGTGCTGTCAACTCAACGACTGCTCAGAGCTTGCGACCGACAGCATGGAATGGCATTCAGTCGAAGGCAGAAGATCCTGATCCATAGGTTGGTCAGGAGCAGCTCCTGCCACCAACGATCGGCCAGTTGACCGGCCACCAACAGTGCGCCTCGGCGACACAGAAGATGGCCGAGGGCGATTTCCGCCAGGTGGTGCTGTAGATGGGACACGCCTTGGCGGAGAAGGAGAGGAACTGTGTTTCTTCGTAGCCTTCTTGGAGGTATGTTTAGATGAAGGAGGAACCGATGGTTGTGAAGTTGCAGTACGTAAAAACTCTTCACGAGAATGCTCTTTTTTTGAAGACTTGGCGTCTGACTTTTGGGCTCGAGATTTAGCGGAACCCGACGAAGGGTGAGCCATAGAGTGGGCAGGCGAAAGAGGTGAGGTTGAACGGGCGATCTTTGCGCTGGCCGATCTGACGACCGTGGTACTAAATGTGAGGTCGCAAGTCTGCGTGGCCGCCTCCTTTGTTGGCCGAGGAGAAGCAAGGACAGTGCTGTATTTTCCTTTCTGAGGCACGGTGGGCTGTCGACTGGCGAGTAACTTTCGAGCAGCAAAGGTCGACACCTTTTCCTTCACTCTTATTTCCTGGATCAGCTTTTCGTCCTTAAAAACAGGGCAATCTCGAGAGGAAGCAGCGTGGTCACCCATACAGTTGATGCAGCGAGGGGATGGAGGTGGACAAGCACCCTCATGGGCATCCCTGCCACACGTAACACATTTGGCCGGATTGGAACAGGACTGGCTGGTGTGATTGAACCACTGACATCGATAGCAACGCGTAGGGTTTGGGACATAAGGGCGAACGGAAATTATCTCATAGCCTGCTTTGATTTTTGATGGGAGTTGAACTTTGTCAAATGTCAAGAAGACAGTGCGGGTTGGAATGATGTTCGAGTCAACCCTTTTCATAACCCGATGAACAGCCGTGACGCCTTGGTCAGACAGATAGTGCTGAATTTCTTCGTCAGACAATCCATCGAGGGAGCGTGTATAAACGACTCCACGCGAGGAATTTAAGGTACGGTGCGGTTCCACCCGGACAGAGAAGGTGTGGAGCAGAGAAGTACGCAGCAATTTTTGGGCCTGGAGGGCACTGTGTGTTTCTAACAACAGGGTGCCATTCCGTAATCTGGAACAAGACTTTACAGGACCCGCAATTGCGTCGACACCTTTCTGAATAATGAAAGGGTTGACCGTGGAAAAGTCGTGACCTTCGTCAGACCGAGAAACAACAAGGAACTGTGGCAACGATGGAAGAACCGTCTGTGGCTGAGACTCAGTGAACTTACGTTTGTGAGCAGACATAGTGGAAGGTGAGGAAACCATTGCGGAAGAATCCCCCATGATTACCGGCGTCTCCGATGGCGCGCTCCTCCCTTGTGGGGGCCCTCACCGAGGGCACACCCGCCTTAGGTGATTGTTCACACCTCAGGTCACACCTCCCGACAAACGGACGGAGGGACCAATCGGCACTTTCGGAAGGTATCAGCTCGGGTAATCACCCCTCCCTGGGCCTGGCCGTTACCAGGGGGTACGTACGTGTCCTACCTGTCTACCCGGGGCGGGGAATTACGCGTTACCCCGTCACCGGCTACGCATGGAAGTGCGTGGGTCGGCCTTCAGACACGCACAGGGAGGAAAAAAGAGAAAGGGAAAGGAAAGAAAAGGGGGTCTCAAACGCCGCAGCGGAGAAAAGGGCAAGGAGAAGAGGGAAGGAAAAGAGAAGGACAGAGGAAGGACGAGGACTTGCAAGTGTAAAAGCAAGGAATTTGGGACAGTTTCGAGCGTCCGTCTCCGGACGTAGGCACAAACCATACTCCCAGAGGGGGAGAAAGGGAAGGAAAGAGCCAGAGGTGAGGGGGGGGGGGGGGGGCGAAGATGGGGGACGGGAAGGGATGCGGAAAGGGAAGGGAAGGTATGCAGCCCGGAAAGGAAGGAGGGCCACATTAGCTCGGGGTCCCGTGCTCGCTACGCACGTGTCCACAAAAGAGTTGTGGACCCCCTGGGGGGTAACAGACCTCTGTTTGCAAATTTCTCTGTATCACTATACTCATGATATGTATGGCCCACCCTTTGACAATTTGTACACTGTGGTTGGCAACAGGTTTTTGCAATGTGTCCCTGGCGATCACTTCCAAACCCCTTTGGAAAATACATTTTTTCTTTCCTTGTACGTCATTGCAGCATGTATTTCCTCTAATGCTATAGCATTGATGACTACATCAGTTAAATTCTTCGGAAATTCTGCCGCAACACGGCATGATGCATTGGGTGGCAAACCTCCCAAAACAGTGTCTAAGGCATTATTGTCTGCTTCTTGTAGAAGATACTTATTGGCTTCATCACTGGCTGACAATTGGTAAGTGTCACTATTGAATTTTCATGTTCTATCCACAAAGCTTTATATTGTTCCGTTGTGTCTTTGGGACATGCTGTTCAACTGCTCCCTATAAAAATGACAACTGTTCTTCTCTTTAAACCTTTTGAGCAAACCTTATTTCAATTCTTCAAAAGTTAATGCATTTTATAACTCCTCATAATATGTGAACCTAAGTTTCCCTGATTAAGCTTAACTTTGTCATTTGAAACATTTGTTCATCTGGCCAGGAACCAAGTTTTGCGGCTGCTAACAAATCAGAAAAAAAAGTGCATATATATCCTCGCTTGAATTCCCAGAGAAGGGAGTCATAAGGGTAGCTGCTGATGAATCTAGTATGGAAGGCGTTGTGCTTGATGTCACCCTATACTCGGATAATCGATTCAACAATCCGTTATTGTCAGACCACAATTGGGTTACCTGATAATCGATTCAACAATCCGTTATTGTCAGACCACAATTGGGCTACCTGATTAAATAGGCTCTGAAAAGCCTCATGGGTGGAAATTCCTTGTGTCTTACTGTCTGTCTTTGTAATGTTTTTTGTTTAATGAATGGTTATTTCCATGAATATAGACTCAGCTATATAGCAAGTAACATTGGAAATTTGATTACAGTTCTAATCAAAATAACAAGAACATCTAACACCATCCAAACAGAAATTTTCCATTGTCAAATTTCTTTGAAAGAATGAGAGCTTTACAACATCTGTTTTTTACTCTGCAAAAGTGTTACTTGAAAAGGAAAAACATCTGGTACCAATTTGCTCTCACCAATGTATTGAAACACTGTCCTTTGGTTGCAGTTGTCATCTGCTGTCTGTAGGTTGTTTGCAGCCCGTTACTGGCGATAGCATCATGAATTCCTTGTACCACAATTTCCCTACCAAGTACACCTCAAATACAGCCAGGGTTATCTGACACCAAATACACCTGAATGGACTAAATGATGGTTAGTCAGTGGATGTCATACTTTGCTGCAACGACTTAGCTGCTACGCTGCTCGACAGAAGAAGATGTCGGTATCATGCCAATAGGTCAACGCAGAGAATGCCATCCCAGATGTTACCAGAAAGAGGTTTGTGTGGTACTTACTCAGGTGGCTGATGAGGAAGAAGGAACTGCGCCCTCACCAAATGGGTCACCTGGAAACCTAGAGGTTGATGAATTCCACCAGAAGATGCGAAACCTGTGGGTCACTGGTTCTATTCTGGGACTGAGCAATCCGCACCATGCCATAGCCACTTGTTAATAACACAATGAGCGGGTTGGGGTTTTGTGACAACAGACGTTGAACGTCAGTGGCAGAGGGGAGCAAATGTCATTATTTTGTCAAGGATGGCTGGAGAGAAAATGACACTTATGGGTAGTGAAATGGGTTCTTTACTTGGCTCAGTGGGTGAGGTGTGAGTGGAACATTGGTGGTTCCACTATCAGTCATTTATCAACACATAAGGCCCTATACTTCAAAGCAAGTGGGCTTAGGCATCAAATATGCAGTGCAAATGGAAGAATAATAACAATATAAAGCAAAATAGATAAATTTTTACCACCAGCTACTGAGTGACTATACAGGGTGGTCCATTGATAGTGACTGGGCCAAATATCTCACGATATAAGCATCAAATGAAAACACTACAAAGAATGAAACTCGTTTAGCTCGAAGGGGGAAACCAGATGGCTCTCTGTTTGGCCTGGTCAAACGGATGTCAGCTGCGTTTTTTTAAATAGGAACCCCCATTTTTATTACATATTCATGTAGTACGTAAAGAAATATTAATGTTTTAGTTGGACCACTTTTTTCGCTTTGTGATAGGTGGCGCTGTAATAATCACAAACGTATAAGTACGTGATATCATGTAACATTCCACCAGTGCAGACGGTATTTGCTTCGTGATACTTTACCTGTGTTAAAATGGACCGTTTACCAACTGCGGAAAATGTCGATATCGTGTTGATGTTGTGATCAGAATGCCCAATGGGCATGTGATATGTATGTTGCTTGGTATCCTGGATGACATCATGTCCGGACCGTTTGCTAGATAGTTATGTTATTTAAGGAAATAGGAAGTGTTCAGCCGCATGTGAAATGTCAACCATGACCTGCAACAAATGGTGATGCCCAAGTAGGTGTTGTAGCTGCTGTCGCGGCTAATCCACAAATCAGTAGCAGCCAAATTGCCCGAGAATCGGGAACCTCAAAAACGTCGGTGTTGAGAATGCTACATCAACATCGATTGCACCCGTACCATATTTCTATGCACCAGGAATTGCATGGTGATGACTTTGAACATCGTTTACAGTTCTGCCACTGGGCACAAGAGAAATTATGGGATGATGACAGATTTTTCACACGCCTTCTATTTAGCGGCGAAGTGTAATTCACCAACAGCGGTAACATAAACCGGCATAATATGCACTATTGGGCAACGGAAAATCCACGATGGCTGTGACAAGTGGAGCATCAGTGACCTTGGCGGGTTAATGTATGGTGCAGCATTATGGGAGGAAGGATAATTGGCCCCCATTTTATCGATGGTAATCTAAATGGTGCAATGTATGCTGATTTCCTATGTAATGTACTCCTGGTGTTACTACAAGATGTTTCACTGCATGACAGAATGGTGATGTACTTCCAACATGATGGATGTCTGGCACATAGCTCGTGTGTGGTTGAAGCGGTATTGAATAGCATATTTCATGACAGGTGGATTGGTCGCCGAAGCACCATACCATGGCCCCCACCAAAAACTCCAGACAACATGCGTCAGCGCATTGTCAATGCATGTGCGAACATTACGGAAGGTGAACAACTCAGTGTTGAGAGGAATGTTTTGCCAAATGCATTCAGGTTGACGGACATCATTTTGAGCATTTATTGCATTAATGTGGTACTTACAGGTAATCACTCTGTAACAACATGCATTCTCAGAAATGATAAGTTCACAAAGGTACATGTATCATATTGGAACAACCAAAATAAAATGTTCAAACGTACCTATGTTCTGTATTTTAATTTAAAAAACCTACCTGTTACCAACTATTCGTCTAAAATTGTGAGCCATATGTTTGTGACTATTACAGCTCCATCTATCACAAAGCGAAAAAAGTGGTCCAACTAAAACATTCATATTTCTATACATATTACACAAATATGTAATAAAAAATTGGGGTTCCTATTTAAAAAAACGCAGTTGTTATCCGTTTGACCTATGCCAGCATCATCTAGCGAGCCAACCATAGTGCCATCTGGTTTCCCCCTTCAAGCTAGCCAAGTTTCGTTCTTTGTAGTTTTTTCATTTGATGCTTATTTTGTGAGATATTTGGCCCGGTCACAATCAATGTACTACCCTGTATATATAATATGCTAATTCTTTCAGTATACCTATCTACCACTCAACCCTTCCATTGATGGGGAGAAGCAATCTATGTTGCTTCATATCACTGTTATTCCAGCCCAGAATTTCCATTGTTAATTCAATGAAGTGTAAGGGTAGACAAGAGAATTCATGGGACTGGCTACATAAATGCCAGCATTTTGATAAATTATTGTTACATAACATTTATAAAATGAACCACTTGACCAGGAACATCAATCTGACCACAACATCAATAACACAGCAAGTATGTACCATGAGAATTTTCTTACATCTTTTCAAAATTAGATATCCCCCCCCCCCCTCCATCCAAAAATCAGTGTAGCCTTCAAACTGATTTGATGAGGTCCGCCACAAATTCCTCTCCATAGTGAACCTTTTCATCTCAGAGTAGTAATTGCAACCTACATCCTCAATTATTTGCTGGATGTGTTCCAGTCTCTGTCTTCCTCTTCAGTTTTTATCCTCTACAGCTCCCTCTAGTCCCATGGAAGTTATTCCCTGATGTCTTAACAGATGCATGAGCTGTTAAGCTGATAGTGCAATAATTCTTGGACTTGACAGCTCTTGCTATCTACGGTGGAGAACCTCATTGCTTACCTTATCAGTCCACCTAATTTTCATCATTCTTCTGTGGCACCATATCTTCTTGTACATATTGTATATTAGCTGTCTTTCCCTATACCTTAACCTTATTTTTAGCAGCATTTTGAATATTTTGCACCATTTTACACTGTAAAATACTTTTTCCAGGTCGACAAATCCTATGAACATGTCTTGATTTCTGTTCAATTTTACTTCCATTATCAATAGCAACATCAGAACTGCCTCTCTAGTGCCTTTATCTTTCCTAAAGCCAAACTAATTGTTAGCTAACTGATCCTCAGTTTCCTTTTCCATTCTTCTGTGTGTTGTTCTTCTCAGCAACAGATGCATGAGCTGTTAAGCTGATTGTGCGATAATTCTTGCACGTGTCAGCTCTTGATATCTACAGAATTATCTGGATGATGTTTTCCTGAAAGTCTTATGGTATATTGCCATCCTCACACATTCTACACAGCAATGTGAGTAGTTGTTTTATCACCACTTCTCCCAATAATTTTAGAGTTTCCTTGTGCCTTATTTGAAGTTAAGTCATACAAAGTCCTTTTAAATTCTGATTCTAATACTAGATCCTCTATTTCATCCCTGCGGGACTACTGTTTCTTTTTCTATCATGTCATCAGACAAGTCCTCCCCCTCATAGAGAAGTTCAGTGTAGTCTTTCAACCTGTCCACTCTCTCCCCTGCATTTAACAGTGGAATTCCCATTGCGTTCTTAATGTTAATGTCTTTGTTTTTAATTTCACTGAAGGTTGTTTAGACTTTTCTGTAGCTTGAGTCAGAACTTCAAGTGTATCTTCTCATTCCCTAGTATGTCCATCTCCCATTTCTTTGTGCATTGATTCTTCCTGACTAGTCTCTTAAATTTCAGCCTACTCTTCAACATACGTGAATTGTGACCTGAGTCTATATCTGCTCCTGGATATGCTGTATTACACAGTATCTGGTTTTGGAATCTCTGTCTGACCATGATGTAATCCAACTGGAATCTTCCCATAACTCCCAGCCTTTTCCAAGTATACCTCCTTCTTTTGTGGTTACTGAACAGAGTGTTTACTATTACTAACTGATATTTAATGCAGAACTCAATTAGTCTTTCACCTCTTTCATTCCTATGATTAAGCCCATATTCCCACATAACTCTTTCTTCTCCCTCCCCTACAATCGCATTCCAATCCCCCATGACTATTAGATTTTCCTCTCCCTTTATTACTGAATTACCCATTCAATATCCTCTTATACTTCCTCTGTCTTTTCATACTCTGTTAGTGAGGTCAGCATGCACGCAATGACTCAGAATGGAAAAACCAAAAATACTATATAATACTATGCTATACTAAATACTATAAATACTATATAATATGGCACTTAAGAAACATGTAGAGAAAGGAAGACCTACACACAAATCATCTTCCATAGGTTCAGTGTCAGGGACTGCAAAAATCTGATAATAGGCATAGATGATGAGCAAAGAGTGCTATTTGGAGAGAAAAGGGCATGGTTTCATTCAGGAAAAGTGAAAAATGGCACAACAACTGAAAATATAATCAGATTTCTCAAGAAAATATGTCCAGGTTACAACAACTTTCTAGTACAGAAACTAGAAACTAAGGATGTGAACAACAGCTTCAAAATTGGTGTTGACTTCCATCTAAAAGATAAGCTAATGGACACTGCCATATGGCCCAAGAATGTTGTAATATGGCATTTTTTATTCCGGAGATCAACCAATGGCTCAGTAAAATAGACTCTGAAATCAAAAATCGGGACCATGGACTATCAGATAAAAAGAACGTTAGTGATAACAGTAATATGCCATTAGTTATAGTGAGTGTAAATCTACAGTGCTTAAGAACTAAGTTGGACCTTTCATCATTCTTTGTAGAAGAAATGAAACTAGATGTTTTATGTATCTGTGAGCACTGGTTGACTGAAGCAGTGGGTGACTATTACAGATCTGTTGAGTAATTGGATATGGTAAATGCATGGTATAGAACTACTGCAGCTCATGGTGGTGTGTCCGATAATGCAAACAAAAATCTTAGTGTTACAGAAACTGATTTAAAAAACTTTTGTACAGATGTGGATCTTGAACTACCTGCATTAGTGTTACCAAACAGTGTTATCTCTGTATATCATTCACCTGATGGTAACTCTGAAAACTTTATTGCACTGATGGATAACTGTTTATCTTACCTTACACGCTGTAAGTCTAAACGCACATTGTGTGGTGACTTCAACATACACATAGGAAGTGGAAGTACTAAAGAGAGGGTCTTCATGAATTTAATGAACAGCTATGGGTTGTTTGTAGCAAATCAGCTCCCAACAAGAGACGTTGCCTGCCTAGACACAGGTGTCATCAACCTCAGTCCTTGGAATATAATATCAGTGTAGTTGAACCAATGATTGCAGACCACAGTGCATTAGTAATGGAGCTTAGTATGGAGAGCAAAAGTAAACTGCAACCAATCACATGGCACTCAAGTTACACTTTCAGTAAAAGGGTTATCAAAGAAGAAAGATTTAATGACCTTAAAGCAGCATTGTCTAGTGTAAACTGGCAACAGGAACTTGCAGAAATGGGGTCCAGTGACTCATTCGAATGTCTGTTTGAAGCCTTAAGAACAAAATTTGATGACATTTTCCCAGAAATGCCCAAGAAGAACCCTGCAAGCAAGCCACAAGGAATGGAAAAACACATTAAACGGAAGATATGGTATACACCTGAGCTAAAGAAATTACAATGCATCATCAAAATATTCAGAGGCTACATGAAAATAGCCATAGATCTTCCAACTAAAGATCTGCTTTACTGTAACTATTTCAGAGCCAAAAAATCTATAGAAAGGCAGTGAAGGATGCAAAAAAGGAACACAATGACAAGTTCATTAAAGAGGCTCATAATCCATGTAACGCAGCATGGAATCTGGTAAATGAGCACAGGAAGAAGCCTATTTCCGTCTTAAATTCCTGTAGTTCTGATGTCTTCAACCAGTATTTTGTTGGTGTAGTGTAAATGGTAAATGAAATTCCAGTTTATGGCCTAGATCCCACAGCCAATATAAAAAGCGTAAGCTGCCCATTTAAAAACTGGGAGGAAATACACCCAGAGAACCTTGTAAAAATAGTGAAGCCCTATAAGGAGACAGAGAGTCCAAATATCCATGGTATGCCCTGCACAGTACTGAAGAAAATATACCAGAGCTTGCTCAGCCACTAGCCACAGTAATTAACAAGTGTTTATCTTCTGGTGTCTTCCCAGATTACTTTGAAAACAATAACACATAGCATGGTTTTTCATAAGGGAAAGTCAACAGTTACAGCGGTACTGGACTTAATCACAAAGATAAGGGAGAGGTTTGAAGGTAGAGAGAGTGTGAGTCGCTGAAGAAGCAAGAAGACTCTACCTCTGCAAACAAGTGGCAAATAATGATGGGAGAAAACTGCATTCAGAAATTACAATCCCAAAACAGCAGTGAAACTTCAGTATGTATAAACAGTGAAACTTTAATGCACAAAAACTGCACTCAGATAGTACAATCTCAAAGCAGCAGTGAAACTTCAATGTGTATGAACAGTGAAACTTTAATGCATAAAAACTGTCAAACTAGAACGTATAATGATCTTGTGGTAGTATTCACTACTGAAGATTCAATGAACACGCCAGCCTAAGTCGAAAAGTTACGAAATGAGCCACAAAAAGTAAACAAACCATTGCTCGATGAACTTCTGACTGCTAACATTGTAAAATATGGAAAAATATGTGTGTTAGGCGATAGCCACGGCCATGGAATTGCCGCAGTGCTAATGGAAAAATACAATTACAGGGCAAACGGTTTCGTGAAGCCTGGGGCTCCATTAAGTGAACTGAAAAACCTTACAAAATTACATGAAGTAACTAGTTTGTGTAAGGATGACTTTGTTGTATTGCTGGGAGGATCAAATGATGTATATAGAAATGAGTTGTTCAAGGCTAGCACAGAATTGAGATAATGCCTCAATAATTTATCTCACACGAATGTACTCATTGTAAATATCCCGCATCATCATGATTTACCGAGGTGGTCGTGCGTAAACAGTGAAATTCATGCTGCAAACAAGAGTTTCAGTGAAATATGTACTCACTTCGTAAATGCAGATGTTATTGACATAAACATTTTGGAGCGAACGCTCCATACAATTCATGGTCTTCATTTGAATGCATTAGGGAAGGAGGTACTTACGGAAAGAATTTTTACTTGTATTTCACGGTGCAATGAAGTACCCAGGACAAGTGGAAATCGATTGCAAGTAACAAAGTGTTCTTTTCATGCAGCAAACAATATAGCCATCAATCAGTGTCAAATCACGGAATGGTTTATAACCAATAGGCCAGAAAGTAACATTCAAGCTGGGAAACAAATTCAAATTACAAAATGGTTCAAGCCAAAAAGAAATGAAGCACAAATTTTGCAAGCTCCAAAAATACTGGAAGACAAACAAGCTGCTGTACGTGTGTCTTCCAGAACAAGGAAAGCTCCAGAGAGAAACAGTGATTTTTTTATGGCTGGCACCAGGGAAATCACTTCAGCACCATCGAGATCCAGTACCATCAAGAATGTAACTATGGATGTAAGTACACAATATCAAAGTGACAAAGAAATGTACAAGCCAAGTGAGCAAGCTGATGGGCTGCTACAGAAGAATCCAGACCTACCCTTTTGTGAGGATGGCTCATTATTAAATATTAGGTCTTTAAAAAATAAAATTGGTGATCTTAGTAGTAACTATATAATGCATTGTAATATAAATGGTTTAATTGCTGAATACTCATGTGATAGAAGCTCTAAGTTAGATGAGCTACAAGTTTTTTTTATATGAATTTCTAAATGTTAAAGTAATTTGTTTAAATGAACACTGGCTTAGTAGTGATACCATAAAAATCTTAAATAAAATTGAAAACTTCAAGGTAGCTACCAGCTTTTGTAGGATAAATAAGTCACGAGGAGCTTCATGCATACTCATTCATTCTGATTTAGATTACCATGTAAGATGTGTCTTCAATTGTTTTATTGAAGAGTGTATTTTTGAGGGTTGCTGTGTTGAGTTAAAGAACTTAAATGTTGTTATAATATCAATTTATAGAATCCCAGGAAAGGTGACAACTGAGCATTTCCTATGTAAATTTCAGAGTTTGTTAGAATACCTCAGTAAAGAAAAGAGGAAAAAAATTGTGGTTGCTGCTGATTTCAACATCAATGTGTTGAATGAAACATGTGAGGTATCAAAATTTACAGACTTAATAAAAAAATATGGTTTCAAATTAAATTTTTCTGAATGTACAAGAGAAAATGCTCAGTCAGCTACATGCATTGACAATATTTTAACAAATTACGTATTTGAAGATGGATATAAATTTTGTCTAGATCTAGGAATTTCTGATCATTCAGCATTATTCATAGAGCTACCCAGAGCAGGCAGAGAAGTCCCATGTAAAAAAGCTTATGTAAAAAGGATCTTCAACCAAAAATCTTTAACTCTATTCCATGATAAGCTCAAGGAGACAGAATGGCACTTTGATAAAAATATTTCATGCACAGCAAATTTTGAAGCATTTCTACGGGATTTTGTAAGTGTTTTCAATGAAATGTTTCCACAAAAAACTTATTTTAATAAAATGACAGAATTAAAATGGATCACTAAAGGTATAAAAATCTCCAGTGCTAAAAAAGGCAGCTACATAAGGAACTAAGACATAATAAAAAAAAATTTAATTTATTGAATATGTTAAACGATACAAAAGTACATTTAAGAAAGTTGTCAAAGCAACAAAGCAAATGACAAATAATAAATTAATCTTAAAACATGAGAATAAATCAAAGGCAGTGTGGTCATTTGTAAAACACGAATTAGGTATCAAAGCCTCTAGACACGGAATTAGTACAATTAAGCTTGAAGATGAGATCATTGTAAATCTGGCTCAAATTTCAGAATGCTTCAATGAATTCTTCATTAATGTAGTGAAACCAGAGGTTAATGTTGCAGATTATGAGAACAATGTATGTCCCTTTGGACTAAATCATAATTCTGAATGCCTCACAAAATTCGTTAGCACACTGGACTCGTATTCGGGAGGACGACGGTTCAATCCCGCGTCCGGCCATCCTGATTTAGGTTTTCCGTGATTTCCCTAAATCACTCCAGGCAAATGCCGGGATGGTTCCTCTGAAAGGGCACAGCCGACTTCCTTCCCTGACCTTCCCTAATCCGATGAGACCGATGACCTCGCTGTTTGGTCTCTTTCCTCAAAACCAACCAACCACAAAATTCAAAACAGTTTCAACAATAGATGTAGAAAAAATTATATTAAAACTAAAAAACAAAAATCCTAGAGGTTGGGATGGAATACCAGCAAAAGTCCTTAAATTTGTGTGTAAAATAATAGGATACCCACTATCTAAAATAATAAACCAATCCTTTGAACAAGGAAGCTTCTCAGAGGTGCTGAAGTATGCAGAAGTAAAACTGTTGCTCAAAAAAGGGTCAAGAGAGGATATGGGGAATTATCGTCCCATCTCCCTCCTTCCAGTCCTATCAAAAATCTTTGAAAATGCTGCTGCTATGCAGATTCGAAATTTTATGGAGAAATATGATATTATTATGGAAAACCAATTTGGTTTCCAGCGTGGCAAAAGTACTACTGATGCAATTAATAAGTTTATCGACAAGATCAGCACATCATTAGACAACTATAATAAAGTTGCAGGAATATTTTGTGATCTCACAAAAGCCTTTGATTCTGTAAATCATGCACTACGCATCTATAAGCTTGACAAGTATGGGATCAAGGGTAATGTTCTAAATTTGCTTACTTCATACTTATCAAATAGGAAACAAAGAGTGATTGTCTCATAAAATGCAGCAAATTACTATTCAAAATGGAAAACAGTAGCCCAAGGTATCCCTCAAGGCTTGATTCTAGTACCTATTTTGTTTTTGTTCTATGTTAATGATTTACCAAACAATATAAATGCTCCATCGTATTTACTTGCAGATGACATATCTGTATTAATTGAAAACCAGGAGCCAGAAAACATCCCTCTCTACATAATAAACACAATGAACAAACTAGAAACATGGTTCCAACTGAATGGATTAAGATTGAACATCCCCAAAACCCTCATGGTCCAGTTCAGAACAAAACAGTCAAAGCCCCAAGAAATTAAATAACTCATAAAAATCAGGATATAGAACAAGTGGATTCTGTGAAGTTTTTAGGTTAAACCTAGATAAAAATTTAAATTGGAATAAACATGTTGACTACCTGTTAACCAAATTATGTAGCTTTGCATTTGCTATGCAAATATTAGCTGGAGCAACAGACATGAATACAAGAAAAATTGCATACCACAGCTACTTTCAATCAGTTGTAAGGTATGGTATTAATTTTTGGGGAAATTCAAGCAATATATTGCGCATTCTAAAGTTACAGAAAAGAATAATAAGGAACATGTGTACTGCCCATCCAAGGACATCACGTCGCCCACTATTTGAAAAACAACAGTTATTAACAGTTCCCTCCTTATACATCTATGATATTATCAGCTTTCTACATAGGAATTTAGAGTTATTCGAGAAAAACTGTTTCAATCACGCCTGTAACACGAGAAACAAAGACAATTTTATGCTTCCCACTCATCGCTTAAACCTATATGCGCAGTCTCCTCAGTATATGGCAATGAAAATTCATAACAAGTTAAAAGGAAAGAATGTTCTGAGTATGAACCTAGAGACACTGAAAACAAAGCTATATGATATACTTGTCAAATGCTGCTACTACACTGTTGAGGAGTTCATGAAGGATGAACTGAACATTTGAGCAGGATAAATTTACATATAGTCTTGCGTGTAACTGTAGCTGTCCTTCACAAAAGGGAGGAAAGAAAAATAAAAGTTTATATCAATGTTAAAATTCTTTGTACCAATTAGGCCTAAGTTGTGTTATCCATTTTTTTTACGTGTCTCCTGTACACTAATCATATGATTAGAAATTGTATGTTATGAGACGAATAAAACACTATTCACTATTCACACTCTGTAACCTGAGCAAGTTGTTTGATTGCATCTCACACAAGATACTGATTAATAAGCTCAAGTGTTATGGTATTGAAGGTGTGGCCCTAGCTACTCTTCAATCCTATCTTGAAGACCAAAGACAAATAGTATCAGTCCATGGAGCAACCTCCCAAGAGCAAAAATTAGAGCATGGTGTACCCCAGGGATCCATCACAGGACCTCTCCTGTTCCTTATCTATGTCAATAAATAGGTTCTACCTACAACATTCTATAGTTTGCTGATGATACCACACTCTTTGCCAAGCAGAAAATGGCCGAACAAGCTCTGTTGGCAGCAGATGTACTCTTTGAAAGCATTAAAGAGTGGTTCATCGAAAATAAAATGAAAATGAATCAAGAAAAAACACAACACATGATATGCAGTCTCAGCAATGTTGGCTGTCAGGATAATACGGAGACTGTCAAACTACTAGGCTTCATGCTAGACAGCAAACTGTCAATGAACAAGCACACAGAGTATGCGTGTTCCAAGCTCTCTTGCGTTATATACCTGTTAAGAAAACTACAAGGTCTATTAACTGACCAGTACCTATTAACAGTTTATTATGCACTCTTTCATAGCCATATTAATTACGGGCTGCTGTTATGGCGACTCTCTGCAGCAGGTTGTAAGGAGGTGTCAATTTTTTTTTTTTTTTTTTTTTTTTTTTTTTTTTTTTTTTTTTTTTTTTTTTTTTTTTTAAATTGCCATCAGGATCATTACACCAAGTAAAGAACAGGAGTACTGTAAACCTATATTTACCAGGTTAGGGATAATGAAAGTATTCAGTTAATATGTGTTCCTATGTCTCAGCAGTGAAGAGGAAAATCAAGGTGATTTCAGCATGAGACAAGACATTCATAATCACAACACCCCAAACAAGAGGAACACTGAAGTACCGAGTTGTTGACTGACTGGAATTCAAGACAGTTTTCCAGTGGTAGCCCTAAAAATGTTCAATACACTGGACCGAGAATTGCAGTCTCTGCCACTAGGACTGTTCAAAAGGACAATTGCACAGGACTTAAAGAATACTCATTATATTCTATTGGAGAATTTTTCAATATTGATCAAAGTGAATGGACAAAATAATATTGTCTTAATATGTTAAATCTGCCCTTTTGTGAATAGTTCTCCATATGTTGTATAAATTTGTAGCCAAATCTTATATATGTAACCCTGACACAATCTGTCCAGTCACAACTGGGTTAAATGACGCAGACCTAGTAATAAAGTAATATCTGAACTATTGCTTTCTGTATTGGTTTGTTGTTGATTCTGATGAGAACAACCCTATCACTGAACTGATCACAGTGAATTATTCTCAGCCCTACTTTTCTATTCATAATGAATTCTATTCCCATTATACCATTTCCTGCTGCTATTTATATTACCCTGTACTTGTCCCAGAAATCCTTGGCTGCTTTCCATTTCATTTCATTGATCCCCCTTATATCTAGATTGAGCCACTGCATTTCCCTTTTCAAATTTTCAAGCTTCATTTCAATGTTCAAACTTCTGACATTCCAAGCCCTTGCTCATATAGTACTACCCCATCGTTGGTTATTCATCATGGTCTTCTCCTCCTTGGCGGTCGTCTCCCAGAGATCCGAATGGTGTACTATTCTGGAATCTTTTGCCAGTGGAGAGATCATCATGACACTTCTTTTTCAATTACAGGCCACATTTTCTGTGGATACATTAATGAAGGTTGGGAAACATTAGAAAACATCTTGAAAATTCCCTAATACAATGTTAAAATTTTCATGGGTGATTTTAATGCTCAATTAGGTGAAGAAAATAATATAAGAAAACAGTGGCTGGATTTCCTGTGCATAAACGGCCAAACCAAAATGGCCAAAGACTTGTTGAAACACGCAACAATTTTAACCTTAAAAGCATGTCAGCACATTTTAAAAAGAACCCTTCTAAACAAAATATTAGTGGGCACCCAATACATTTATTGGGGAATTTCAAATCAATCATTCAGTAATTTAATACCCTAACTACACAGAAATTTTAAATGTCCAAGTTAGGAAAGGGGCTACTATTGATTCTGACCATTATTGATCATGAATAAAAGTAAAACATGAACCTCAAAAATTCTTCAAAACAAAAATATTATCCCAAAATTTGACACTGCTAAAACCCCAACTCTAACAAGTGAACCTGAAAAAAAAAAGGCAAAGACTAACAGAAAAATTCATAAATTCATCAAAAGAGCACAAAATTTAATTCTGCTTTGAAAGAACAAAAACACCCTTGGTGGAATGTGGATTGTGTAACAGCAGCTAAGTCGAGTCACGAGACAATCAAAATTTGGAATAGCAACAAAACTGAAAATAGCACTACACCTTTCTAAATTAATGTGACAAAGTACAAGAAACTATGAAAATATCCAACTTTTAGAAATCAAAAAAGACTTCCAAAAGGACAATACAAGAAACTTTTATAAAACACTCAAAACAAAACTAACTGGTTCCAACCTCAAAAATGAAAATGGCAGTTTTCCTCTTAACAACCAGGAAAATTGTAAGGTACTTGCTAATTATTTTGAAAAACAAACTGTCCAGAAACAGCAAATAAATTCCAACCACAGCAAACTAATAACACCAACCCTAACTCTAAGGAACCTGATGAAATTGAAATAACTGAACAAATTAAGAGACTTAAAAACAATAAAGCATCTGAAGAAGATGGTATAATTGCAGAACTGCTAAAATCAGCTGGATCTAACACTACAAATGACATCACTACTCAACTAATAGGACTTATCAAGTAGACTGTGAAAATAACTGAGGACTGGAAAACTGCTCTAATTCTTCCATTGCGTAAAAGAGAGCCTAGAACTGATGTTAATAGCTACAGAGGAATCTCTCTTCTCCCAGTTACATACAAAATTCTTTCGCAGTGTTTACTTGATCGAGCCCAAGAGCAGTTAGGATCTGAAACTGGTGAATACCAAGCAGTCTTTAGATCCAAAAGATCCTGTCTGGAACAAATTCTTGATTCAAAACTAATCCTTAGGCACAAAAGGATATCTAGTAACAATACCAGATGTACATTTGTGGATTTTAAAAAGCTGTATGATTCAGTTGATCATAAATCTCTTTTCCAAATTTTAATGGAACAAGGGCTCGATAACAGTACTCAAACACTGATTAAAGAAACATTAACTTACATTAGAACTAAAGTTAAATTCATGGGAGAAATTTGTGAACCATTTGATATAAAGACTGGTGTTAGAAAGGGAGATGGAGTCTTCCTGTTACTGTTTAACTATGTTTTGGAAAAGATATACAGAAGAGCAAAAGTTGAATCAAAATATAGATCAATAAATCAAGTAAGGTAGAAGTAATATTAGAGTGGATTGCTTTACCTTTGCAGATGATCTGGCAATTTTAACTAGGGGTATTACCACAGCTCAAAAACAAATTCTTAAAGGAGTTGTGGAATAAGTAGGCCTACAAATATCATTTGAAAAAATGGAATATGTGACATGCAACAAACAAGCACCAAAGTTTTTGAACACAAAATATGGAAAAATATAAAGGGTTTCTCAATTTAAATACTTGGGGGAAATCATACAAAAAAATGGTCTGGAAAAAGCTGCAAACAAAGTTCGCTGTTAAAAAATGGCGACTGTATAGAGATTAACACAAAATATTTATAATAAAAAAATCAAACCTGAATGTCTTTAATTTTAAACAGAAAGAGGGATTTGAAGAAATTCATAAGAAAGAAAGAAAGATTATTAGGAAAATATTAAACCCCAAAACTACTGCTGGAGAAAGTTATAGGCTGAGAAGTAATAATAAAATAAAACAATACACTGACATACATGGTGAACAAGAGAAAACAAACACTTAAATTTTATGAGCACATTAAAAGAATGACATCCACTAGATTGACAAAACAAATAGCAGAATTCTACAAAAACAGAAGTAAGGCCAAAATTGAGCCAATTAAATGGATCCCTGCGCTTAAGGAGGATCTTAAATAGTGGGTACAACTCAGGTAGATGTTGCAGACAGAAAAACTTTCAGACAAAAGATATGTGATTGGAAAGTTGGTCAGAGGGAAATTAGAAAACTGACTGGAACACTGTGGTCTGATAAAAGAAAGAGACTTCAGTCTGAAAGGATGAAACAAATTTGGACACAAAGGAAGGCCAACCATCAAAAGAGACATGGATTGATTGTACCTCATGTGATCCTATTGGACATGTACATGAATTATTATAATGTTAACTCTGTGTTGTCACTTTATATCAAATAGTCAAAGATGGAAAATATTACTTTGTCTACTAATCACTTCCTTATGTTCACCTTTGTGTCATCTACATAAATACTCTGCAACCATTGTGAATTGCATAGCAGTGCATAATTAGTGTGAAACCAAGTGTCAAGACATCTTTATACCAAGGCAAACACAAGCAAACACTCAACAGCAGACTGGTGTACACGCTAAGCAGACATATGCAAATAACATGATTCAGTCATATGTAGTTCTCATTTGAAGTTATTTGCTTGTTTTCTGCTGGTTTTCTGTTTTTCAGTGAATTATCAATAGAAGTTTTCTGCCCTCATCTAGCAGAACAGAAAGCTTTTGTCTGCCATCTTGACATGACTTATGTGAGCAACGGAGTGGTCCAAAGAGAATGTGATATTGCTGGTAAAAGAATATAGATATCATGAACTTCTGGGATCCAAGGCATCTCCAGCACAAATATCAAAGGAAAAGAAGTATGACTGGTAAAAAACTGCTGGAACACTCAGAGGTCCTACTGATAAAGTGATAGAAACAATAAATTCATTTGATTGTTGCATTAGGCGGGAACAGATTAAGCCAAGCTTTGTAATTATTTTTACTGAAATGAAAAAGCACAATGAATTCTTTGAAAGTAAACATGTGCAAATGTGTATCTATTATGCTGATTAAAAGTAGAAACATGCAAAAGATCTGGTTATTCTCATTGCTTATCTTCATGGCACCTTATCTGTAATCATAAGGCTGATGACTGGGAGAGAGTTTCCATGATGAATGAAAAATAGTTACCCGGGATTACAATGTATGCCCTCTGACAAACTATGTAGCAGATTTTTATCAAGTAGCCTATGTGACAAGCTGTATGTATAAATTCACATCTCATTAATCATATTTTATTGACATCTTCCTCATCCATACTTTAATAAAATCCTTCAAGCACTTTGCATTTGTCACTGCTGACATCAGAAACTATCTGATATAAAGCCGCTATTAAAATGAAAAACAACCATCTACATCACTGTCTCTGGTTGCTAATAACTAGAGCTTAAATGCTAGACTTTTTTCAGGTTATGTTGGTGGTCAGTAATTAGTGATCTACTTTTGAATTTCCTCCTCAGCTGTAATTAGCAGCCAGCAAAAAGCATCAATGTGAAGTTTTGGACTAATATTAAGAAAAACTGGAACAGCAATTTAGTGTAAGTGGACTACCTCCTTGCATTCCACATTTACATATAAATTGAGACACCTAAACTTTGCAGTTTATGGTGGGTCATGGTCCATCGAACATAGGCTGGTGTGAGGTGGAGCGTACAACTTAGTTAAATAGTGGTTTTGACTTTTTACATATGTACTGTTTGTGTTTTCCTTCCTTTTTTCGTTTATAAATGTATAGCTATGGTGTTCTTTTAATCATTGACAAAGGTCTTCTTAGGCACTTGTGGGTTTTATTGTTCTGTAGAAGGTGTAGTTATCTACGCCGAAACCTAGGTTAACACTAGGTGCTTTTTTCGCAATCGAGGTGGGTTTCTGGTTTTTTAATATATTAACCAACGATTGCTGACACACTGCGATGTCAAAGGTTCATAACTTATTTATTTTAACAACTGATTGGCCAGTCAGTTATATATTTTTCAGTCAAATGAAACAACTGAATGAAAATAGTCTGCAGCCATGTCCAAGGCATGATTGTTTCTCACTCACTTTCTGAGTGTGAGTAATTCCACTTACATACTTTTTCAGCTGTTTTAGTTATGTGTGGACCAAGACTTAGGGTTTCCAATGTTTTTATTCCAAGGAAAGGTGAATAAAATGTATGCAGTGGAACTTTGCATAGTGAGCATAATTTGTTCCAGAATCTTATTTGTAGTGTGAAAGACTCATTAAGTGAAACAATTTTTCCCATGTAAATGAATGCAAAATATGATAATGCATTCCACACAGAAAAAGTACTAGAAGTTTTATCTTATTCATACCATTTATTCAAAGAAAATTAAACATATAGTATTACGTACTTTATTATTCATGGCACATAACTATTCTCTAGGAAGCTATCTATAGTCATTTTTTTCTGCTGATGCTTCAACAGTTGGCAAAAATGCAATGCAGCATTATCGTCAAAGAAATTTGTAGTGCGCGTAGTCACTGCTTTACTGGAGTGATGATTTTCAATGTATGATGCAACCAATTCTCATGCTTTCAGCATTTCTCTTACTACACCAGACGTTTGCTGCTTTGGTGTTACTGGTTCCTCCTCCTCCTCTGAAGAACTCCTCTCCATAACTTCCTGCTGTGAAAACACACTGCAACTCCATAATCTCTTCGGTGGTCATTTCTTGGCTGTGATCTTCCTCAAGCTCATCAATATCATTATTATCCACTTCTAGTCTCATGCTCTTGGCAAAGAATCTCTTTGACTACGGGCTCTACAGGTACTGACTCAAATGCCTCTGAATCACATTCAATAATGCGCTCCAGCCAAAGCTTCTTCCAAACAGAAGTGAAAGTTCCCTTTGTAACCCCTTCCCATGCCTTTTTGATCATCTTGATGCAGCCAACAATTCTGAAGTGATATTTCCAAAACTCTGTGAGAGTGAGATTGGCTGCTTCAGTCAACTCAAATCAATGCTCAAAGAGTGCTTTAATGTAGAGCTTCTTAAAGTTAGAAATAATCTGCTTGTCCATAGGCTGGAATAACGGAGTGGTGCTGGCAGGCAGAAATTGGATTGTCATGAAATGAAATTCTTTGAGGAGGTGGTCCTGCAGGCCTGGAGAATGGGCAAGAGCATTGTCCATAATAAGTAAGACATGGAGTGGCAGATTCAGCTCAAGAAAATATTTTTTCACTGAAGGACCAAACACTTCATTGATCTAATCACAAAAAAGATCACATTCACCCAAGCCTTGTTGCTTGACCTCCTCATCACATTTAATCAACCCTTCTGGACATAACACTTCTTGAAAGCTTGTGGGGTTTTTGATGGTAAACAAGCAGCAGTTTAATTTTCAAATCGCTGTTTGCATTGGCACAGAATAGTGGTGTGAGATGGTCTTTCATTGGCTTGTGATTGGGCAAAGTACTCTTCTCTGCTGTTATAAAGGCATGCTTCGGCATCTTTTCCCATAATAGACCCATCTCATCACAATTAAAAGCCTGTTGCAGCAGATAACCCTCAGAATCTTCGAGCATGTTGAAGTTGCTGATGAAGTTCTCTTCTGCCTTTATGTCGAAGCTGGCTGCTTTGCTGTGCCTCAAAATGCTGCGGATGCTGGTTCTTCTCTTAAACTTCCTGAACTATCCACAGCTTCGCTTAAACACTTCTTTGGCTGCTGATGATCCTGGTGTTTTCTTAACGAGGTTGCTGAAAATCATTCCCACCTTCTCACAAATGGTGTTCACATTAATAATGTCACCTTGCAATTGCTTTTGATTTATTTATGTAAGGAACAAACTTTTCGCATTGTCCAGAACACGAAACCATTGTTTAGATACTCTTGTCGCTCTCTTTGAAGCATCTTCTCCTTAATCTTACCCTTGTTCTTGAGGATAGTGCAAATATTTGATGCAGACTGATTGTATGTGCATGCTAAATCAGCAACACTCACACCACGTTTGTATTTTTAAATGATTTTACTTTTCATTTCTAAGGTCATTTTCTTTCTCTTATGGATGTCTTCTTGTGGCTTTATCTCTGAGGATATTTCTAGAAAAGTTATTAAAATTTGCACACAAAAAACGCTGTGTGAACACAAGTTTAAAAAATTCTGTGATCACAAGTTGCACTAAGATGGTAGCAGAAAGAGTGCTAAACCCAGATTGCAGCATGTAATAAAGACATTATTCATATGCTGCTGCCAACAATGACAGGTTTTCATACTGTTGAATGTTCCCCATGCTGCGCATAATCAGATGGTGATATCACACTAAATCATCATCACTCATTACGCGAAACATCGATTGTTGAGTGAGTCACTGTTTTACAATTTGTTTTGCTAGTTACGCGAATTGCACATTATGGGAGGTGCCTATTAAGTGAGGTTCCACAGTATTTTTAAAAATGATGTATTTTCAAAATTCATGTATTTATCTATTTAAATAGAAAATTTTCACACTTTTGGTATTAAATACGGGTTTTATTTTTGGTTTTAAAAGATTAATAACTGGTGCTACATCATAAACTTATGTTTAAAAAATGAACAGTTACTTTATTTAAACTTATTGAAGCTCTGTCTCTATCTTCTTACTTGTTTGCACCTATCAATGATAATTCCCTTTTGGTAAATTTCATGGTGGGTAAAAGCGGAGATCGTGTAAGCAGAAAAAATATATGGTACAATTTTTTGAAAACTTGATCATTTGCTTTTTAAACATATACTGCCACTTGTCAGAAGTATTTCTTTTCATGAGAAATATTTGTCATCATTCATTAACTTTCTTTGTATTTCTTTAATTAATACAGTTTCAGAATACATATCATACTTGCAGATACGGTATATCACATTGAATTTATCTTGAGAATTGCTTTTTATCCCGTCATATGATTTCTTTCATCCTCACACCACTGACTTCAGCATTTTCATCCAGACACAAAGTTTACTGTTAAATAACCCCCCAATTCATAAACATGGATGAAAAACTGCACTGAAAGTTACTTACTGACACTTAGTGAAAAGAAAATATCAGAACCTCAATAACAGTGATGACAGGCAATAATGGAGGGCACAAAGCAGCAATAATTTAACAGTGCCAAAATGATCCAATTTTTCATCTTGGAACAGAATGTGATGAGCACAGACTGTAGGTAACATATGGCCTTTGGCACTGAGAATCAGGCAACTCCAATTGTTACTCCTGCCAGTCCAGAGCCATGCAAATGTGGCTACAGGGTGCTTATAGTGATAGCTGCAGATAGGTTGAACTGAGAGAAACTGAAGGACCAATGTGAAAATGTGAATAGTACTTCTTCATGCCCATAAAATATTACAGCTGCTAGTTTTCAAAAACGGTAAAATACATATGTGTTTGTGTGCATGAATATGATTTGTATGTATGCAGCTGCTAAGATATTTTTCTGAATAATATATTTACCTTCCACATGAATAAATGGCTGAATAAGTGTTTAAGGGTTAGGTGCAATGGATTTTTAATTAATGGACAGCACCACATCTTTCCGGTAACACAGAATGCAATCAGTCAATAAAATTTGACACTGTTCCTTTTTTTCTTCACTTAGCCCCTAAGCAAACTTTTATGCTCAGCTTCTTACCACCAATGATACATAAGCATAATTAGTCACATGTTAACTGCATCAGGAACAACTTATTCCTTCGCCAACATATTAAACAGTTTTAAATAATGAAAAGAAGAATTAGTCCATGAAGTACATAACAAAAATAAAATGTATAATGCTTATACCCCTTGTGATGTACCGTTGGAGGAAGGGCTACCTTCTAGGGTATGTGTATCCTGGTTGTATGCCACTGCTTTGGTTCAAATAATGAAAGTACTACAGACTGATTTCACTCAGGAGAATGAATGGACACATCAGTTGACTAAAACTTTAAAGACTGGTTTCAGGTGAAACATGGTGCAACTGACAGAAAAATTACATATTGGTTTCTCTTGAAAAAAAAATTCAGTCAATATGCAAAACTACAATGGACTCTGCAGAGTTTTCATTTGGTTGCTCCTACAGACTTGTTTCCAGCTGGTATGCAAGACTGCAACAAAGTGAAATGACTGTTTTCGTTGTCTTGCTCCCATAGACTGGTTTCACTCAAAAGAACAAATGAATAACTCGACCAGTACATAAAAGTACAACTGATTCTATCTATTGTTTTTATTTGGTTGTTCCCACAGATTGCTTTCACACAAAAGAATGAATGAATAATTCAACTGATACACAAAACTACAACTGCATAAGTTGATTGTATCCAGCAATCAACTAAATTGATTGTTTTCATTTGGTTGTTCCCAGCACTAAGAGCAGTTACAATGACTGCTTAAATGCCCCTGTGCATGGTGGGATTAGTTTCATTCTGTCTTCATGGTCATTGAGGGAGTGATACATTTAGTAAGTAGGGTTTCATGGGATAATTTGTGTCTATCTGGTAATTCAGTGTTTTCATCATTTCCATGATGAAGCTCTCTCATGACTCAAACAAGTCTGTGACCTATGTGGTGCAGGTCCCCCATGCTTCAGCAATGGGATTCACATGTAAACTGATTGCATTTTCTCATTATCATGCCAATGGACCAAAGTCTACCACCTGCCTTACATATTACTGAGCCTATGGCATTATTCAATTTCATATCGCTACAAGTAGTTATACCACAGATTTTAAATGAGATAACTGATTCTAATTGTCAATCACTGATATAGTAGTCACAGGATAAGATGTTTTTTTTTCATTTTGTGATGTGCGTAATTTTACATTTCTGTACATTTAAAGCAAGATGGCAATCTATGCGCCAATTTGAAAGCTTATCAAGATCTGATTGGATACATCAGCAGCTTGATTACATGTAATAGCATCATGTACAAAAAAATCAGATTGCTATTAATACTGTGTGTAAGGTCATTAATGTACAACACAAACAAGAAGGGTCCCAGAGCTCTACCCTCAGGTATGTCCGAAGTTACTTCTACTTCTGTCAGTGACATTCTACCCATGACAACATGCTGTATCCTGGCAACCAAGAAATCCTCAACCCAGTCATAAATTTTGTTTGATATCCTGTATAATTATAATTTGGGTGATAAAATATATTGATGTGATACCAAATCAAATGGTTTGCATCTACCTGATTTCTTTCATCTGTGGCTTTCAGGATGTCATGTGAGAAGAATGCAAGTTGGGCTTCACAGTTGAAGTGTTTGGAATACATACTGGTTGTTACAGAGGAGGTCATTCTGTTTGAGATACTTCACCATGTTTAAGCTCAGAATATATTCTCGGATTCTACAATAGATGAATGTCAATGAGATTGGACAGTATTTTGTGGATCACTTCTGCTTCCTTCTTGTAAGCAGATGTGACTTGTGTTTTCTTTTCCAGTCACTGGCACAATTTTTTGTTCAAGATATCTACAATATTTATTGGTTAAAATAGGATCCAGCTCAGCTACTTATTTGTATAGAATCTGACAGAGATCCCATCTGGTCTAGGAACCTAGTTTGATTTTAGCTGTTTCTCAACATCACTGACACTAATGTCTATGAAAGTCTAGATGTAAGACCTGCCCCATATATTCTCCCACCACCATCTAGCCGAGTGTGTCACGAGCACCATCTATCCCATCAAAGGGAGGGCTATTTGTGAAACTAGTCATGTGATCTACAACCTAAGCTTCTACCACTGTGCTGCATTCTACATAGCTGACAACCAACAAGCTGTCTGTCCACATGAATGGCCATTGGTAAACGTTGGCCAAGAAACAGCTGGACCACCCAGTCACTGAGCATGCTGCCCAACACAATGTTCTTCATTTCAATGACTGCTTGATAGTCTGTGCCATCCTCAACATTAGTTAGTTAGTGTCCTTCACCCGCCTATCCTCTCCCCTGTATCGACTGCAGCACTACACAGCTTTCTATTCTACCAATACACTCACAGTCTTTTTACTTTACATAAGACAAAAATTTATTTGGATTCCCTGAGAGATCTTGCAAAAAAATTCTGTTACTGCAGTCACTGAAAGTTTCACACACTGTCTTCTTGACAGCCAAACATGTGTCATTTAACATCTCTATACTTTATATATGAACCTATGCTTTTTTTTTTTACACATATTATGCGGAAGTTACAGTCCGTTTAGATGTCCCTTTGTAGTGACTCGTACCATGGAGGGTACCTCCTATCATAAACGGTTCTACTAGGTACATATCTATTTAGTGTATGCTGAACTATTCTTTTAAACCTGAGCCTTAGTTATCTTCCATTCACCTGCTCAGAGAAAAATGTTTCAAGATCCTCTTTGAGATATTACACAGCTGCCTCTATCTAACTTACCAAATATTAAAATCCTACTAATCGTTTTCGCTGCCCTTTGTACCTCAACAGTCATTGTTTCTGCAACTGTTCGTGGTCACTGACATCAATTTCAATATGGGCATCCTCAGGAAGGCCATATCTATTTGTTGATTCAGCTCTATTATATTTTGTGGAGGTGGTGCCCAAAAGTTCATAAGTCGTTAAAATCTGTCAGAGTTCACCACCAAGAGCCTCTAGTAACATTTTATTTATTATGAACATTTTTAGTCCTCAAACCATCACAAGTATCCTGTATAACAATTGTGATAATACATGAAATGCATTTCATATTTAACTGTCAATATAACATTACTGGTGTACATGATCACAAAAACTCACATAACAACATGTCACACATATTATCTTATGTGTGGTTTTGTGAGCATATACACCAGGTTAAAAATGAAGTGCATATCATATATTTTCTAAAAATTGAAATTGACAGAAAACGCACAATGGCTAAAAAGGTATGGCCAGAGGAAACTTGCTACAGTCTAGAAACATGCATGACTAGGGAAAAGATAGATGCCACCTATAGAAAAATAGAGACTTTTGGAGAATACAGAAGCGGCTGTGAGAATATCAAGAGTTCAATTGGAAAGTCAGTACAAAGAAGGGCAAACTGAAAGGTGAAAGGAATATGTACACTGAGGTGGCAAAAGCCATGTTATAGCAATATGCATCTTTACAAATGGCAGTAGTATCACATACAAAAGATATAAAATGGCATTGTATTGGCAGTGCTGTCATTTGCATTCAGGTGATTCAGCTACAAGCTGATGTGATTATGGCAGCACGATGGGAATTAACAGACTTTGAACACAAAACGGTAGTTGGAGCTAGAGCGGGCTTCACGTATCTTGGCGGGTGGTGGGGGAGTTCTGCGCGGCCAGCAGTTAGTGGTGGGGCATTTGCTGCGGCAGTGTAGCCACACTATGCGTTAACGCTCCATACCGCCGTGCATGAAAGTACCGGCGCATGCAGGAAAGGTAACGAGCGCAATAATATCTATACGTCTTTGTGAGAAAGGCGTTGTCATCGAATCGTCTGCCCTTAAAATATGGAGTTGTATAAAATGACCGCTACGGTCGCTGGTTCGAATCCTGCCTCGGGCATGGCTGTGTGTAATGTCCTTAGGTTAGTTAGGTTCTAAGTTCTAGGGGACTGATGACCTCAGCTGTGACTTCTCATAGTGCCCAGAGCCATTTGAACCTTTTTTGTATAAAATGTGTAAAAATAAAAAACTGTGAACATTGGCAAAGGCGGACTTGCATTGTTTATTGTTTCTGTCGATCAACACAAGAATATCGTGTTGAGTAACTGGGAAAACTTCTGCGCATTTATTTATCTTTCATATTCTAACTCAGAAAATACGATCTTCTTGTGCTGCCTAGAAAAATGAAATTTGAAAAGTAGAAGGAACCTCGGGAAAAAATATAAACCTACCTGTACTGATAATCAAACTATTTTTATAATACACATAAAATGTTTTGCAATACGTGTGGGTACTGGGAAAAATCGTGGCACATACAGGAGTATATCTGTCTCCCTTTCGAACCCAGACAATACGTTCACCCCGTGATGGTTTGCCATCTGTAGTCAAAATTATTTATTTGGATTGCAGGGGAAATATTCACATATGTGAAATTTTTACATGTGAGTTTTTAAGTGACCTAAGCAAACGTGGTCTACATGTAGAGCATCTTTTCGGCACATAGCTGAAAGAATCATATTTCAAGGAGCCTGTTATACATTAAGAATCGTTATTAAAGGAACCAAAGGCATTTTCTGTTTCTAGACACGTCACTTACAACAAACGATTTATAATTGTTGATATCGTGTCAATTATAAATATTTATTGTCATACACAATATAAAACAAGTTTCCACGTGCTGTTTGTTGGCACTAATTTTCGGGAAAGCAAGAACAATTACTTTTTCAAAAATGAAGTCAGCAGTCCGACTAGCATAAATAGAAACGAAATTTTACATATTTTGAAGGATAATTCACTAAGAAAATCGACGAGTGTAATCACTGAACACAAGCTTCAAAGTCCACCATGAAATTGCGTAAGAAACTAAAATCTTTTTATAATTATTTTACCAGCCAGGCAAACCCAGACTCAAATTACATAATATAGGCTTACGATTTACAATAAATGCTTAAATGCTTACCGCAGCATTGCAGTACCATCACAGGTCTCCCAAAACATCATCTTCATCTTTGCTGTCTGATAAAGACGACTCCGAATCGTGAAGATTAATTATGAAAGACTCCATCACCGAGTATCTGTCGATTTGCTTTTTAAAATATTCTTCCTGGAGTGTTTCCGTATGTCTGACGCAGTTTGCCCATGCAGATATGCTTACATTGTCCACAGCTTCATGTGTGAGTCTTGCTACGACAGCAATTCGAAAGGTGCTGTTTCTTTCTCAGATACAGGCTTTTTAACTTGCGCCCCTACCAGCTCAATAGGATTGTAGTGGCAGTGATATGGTGGTAACTTGATTACTCGGCGACCATGATGTCTTGCCAGCTCATCTATCTCGTAAGTGCGGTATTTAGGTTTGTATGCATTTACGAACATGAATAACTCTGCTCTGGTCTGTGACGCTGTGTGAGGAATTCCATTAAACGACAACCATGAAATAATTTCATCCTTCCTGGCATTTGAAGTAGGAGCCTTATTCCCTTGTACACAGTGCACGCTTGTGTTGACAATGACAATAACAGAATTCTCTGCCATGTGCGGAAGTAGCTGTTGCACAAACCACCGCTTGAAGACAGCGTAGGTTATTTCAGAGTGATAGTCATCTGTTTCCTTCGTCTTTGATGCTTCAAATATTAATTTACTCTCTGGTATGAAGCCTGTCTCTGCAGAACCAGCGTAAAGCACAATAAGGTGTCTCCCTTTTCCCACAGGAACCTTCAGGCCACCAACATCGTCACTTGTCTTCCACTACATTGGTCTTGAATGGTTCACGGTGAATGTATGGTTCATCGAGATAATAAATACATGATTTTCCGGCATCTTTTATCTCGTGCATTTCTCTCAAGAACACAGTTCTTGCTGCTACAGTGTCACTTCTCTGTAAGAGCAGTTTTCTTCTGTCATTGCTCTTTCTGTGTTTAAATCCCATCTGCCTTAATATTCTGAGCATGGCAGATTTGCTGCCATTGAAACTTTCGGCTTCTTTCATGTAGGAACATAATTTATCTGCCGTAGGATATTCACCTTGGCTATACAATGTCGAATATTTTGCGCAGTAACACATTCTTGCTGTAATCGTTGAGCTCACTTAAGAATTTATTTCGATTTCGGCGCTTACCAAGCGTCTTAAAAATAGGTTATTCGTTCTCTTTAGTAAATGCTTTGGCTTCTCTGGAGATCCATTGTACAGTTCTCAAACCGATACCACAAGCCTCTGCTGTTTGGCCTTGGCACTTGGCAACACTGGGCGATGCTTTCTGTCAGCTGTGACTGCCGCTTCCAGCTCCAGTCTAAAGAACTGATACACGCAAAATATTATTTCTCTCGTCTGCTTGTGTAATACTGGGTGAGATTTGTTGTTGCCATTGATATTACTACAGTGCCTTGCAATAACTTCCGAAGAAGCACCACACACAACGCTAAAACCAGTCATAAGCTTCCTCCGCACAGAACGACGTTAAATCGGGTGCTCGCCAGGGCTGACTGATTCCTATTGGTCGGAATGTCACGTGACTTCCATGCTACTGCGCATCCAGTCCTCAGCCGCCAAGTTACATGACGCCCACTCTAGATGCTTGTGACATTCCATTCAGAAATCATTAGGAAATAAAGTATTCTGAGATCCACAGTGTCAATAATGTGCTGAGAATATCAAATCTCAGGCATTACCCCTCACCAAAGATAACGTATCAGCTGACGGCCTTCACTTAACAGAGAGCAGCAGCATTTGAGTAGAGTTAGCATACGAGCAGCACTGCATGAAAGAACCATAAAAATCAAGTGGCATGTGTGACGAACATATACATTAGGCCAGTGCACCGAAATTTGATGTTAGTGGGCTACGGCAGCAGATAGCTGTTCCGAGTGTCCTTGCTAATAGCACGACATCAACTGCAGCACCCCTCTTGGACTCGCAACCATATCGGTTGGACCCTAGATGAATGGAAAACTGTGGCCTGGTCGTGTAAGTCCTGACTGCAGTTGGTACGAGCTGGCAGTAGGATTTGAGTGTGTGGCAGATCCTACAATATCATGGGCCCAGGTTGTCAAGAAGGCACTGTGCAAGCTAACTGTGGCTCCATAATGGTGTGGGCTGTGTTTACATGGAGCAGACTGGGTCCTCTTGTCCAACTTAACAATTATTGACTGGAAATGGCCATGTTCAACTACATGGAGAGCATTTGCAGCCATTCTTCGACTTCAGTTTCGAAACAATGATGGAATTTGTATGGGTGACAATGTGCCATGTCACTGGACCAAACTTGTTAGCAATTGGTGTGAATAACATTCTGGACAATTTGAGTGACTGATTTGGCCACACAGATCGCCAACATGAATCCCATTGAACATTTTTTGTTTTTTGTTTTCTTTCCCTTTTTGTCAGCCAAGTCCCTAAGTGGCCCCATAACGCGCCTAATGTTGGAGCTCCTAACTACCAATAATCCCACCTTCTGTGATTGCCCAGATCTTGCAGGCTGAGTGATTTCCTCTGAAACAGAACAGGCAACAGCATCTGGTTTAGCGACAGTGTCAGCCACAGACAGCACCTTGAACCTGTTTGTCAGACAAACAGGTGAGGCCTTACGTGTGGCTGCCTGGGAAGTCTTGTAGTCAACCTCAGTGAGAGCAGTAACTGAGTTGGCCACCAGTGAGGAACGATCGGAGGACGCGGACATGCTGGGCGTCTGTTGGATCCCCACGGCCGGCCCACAACAGTGGTGCCCATCCACTGCAGCCTCAAGCTGTGTAACCGAAGCCATCACAGCCTGAAGCTGAGAGCGAAGTGTCACCAGCTCGCATCCGCACACAACAATCACAGTCCCTGTCCATACTAAAGACAGTGGAAAACTAACCTATGCAGATAAACGGACTATCAGCACATGCTGCGCAACACTACTGTAGACCCTGATGAAAACGTAGGAACTATGCCTAATAATACACAGAGATTCAAAAACCTAACTACTGAAGCACTCAGGTGAAAATAAATAATTCGCCCCTGATTAGGAACTTTTAATATGTCATGTAATCAGTTTAATTTTCCGATGCAAACGAAAACGCGAGAACTGTGGCTATAGATATTAAATTTACACAGAGAAACACAAGAAACTAAACTATTAAAGCACACAGATGGTATTATAAAATTCGCTCCTGGTTAGGAACTTGTAAATGCCACAAAAGCGATTACTTCCCTGTTGCTACGTCTGTCTTGGTCAGCTACTGCTGCCTGACTGACTGCATGACTAACGCCAACGAGCAGTCACTAGTTTTCAAAGTGAGCAAACAAACGACTATCGACTCGCAGTATGGAAATCTACTGTAGGCCCTGATGAAAATCCGGGATCTGTGTGTAATAATATTTAGAGATTCAAAAACCTAACTACTGATGCACTCAAGTGAAACTAAATAATTCGCCCCTGATTAGGAATTTTTAATATGTCAAAAAATCAGTTTACTTTCCAATGCAAACGACAATGCAAGAACTGTGACTATAGATATTAAATTTACACAGAGAAACACAATAAACCAAACTACTAAAGCACACAGGTGATATTATAAAGTTCGCTCCTGGTCAGGAACTTGTAAATGTCACAAAAGCGGTTACTTCCCTGTTGCTGCGTCTGTCTCGGTTGGCTACTGCTGCCTGACTGACAATTTTGTTAACAGAAGGAATGTTCCAGGAAACTAAGACCTGCCTCTTTCAGAGCCTGGTGGTGGTGATTTCAGAAGGGGAAGTGGTAGAACAAACAGGACATACCAAAACTATGTATCCAAAAGACAATCTGAAGTGAACAGAATAAATTTTGATAGGGAATTTTGGGAGAATTTTCTATCTGAAAACAAAGATGAACAAAGAAAGAAACGAAAATCTGAATTTAAAATAGAGGAAAACATGTTGACAAATTTCTTTGATAGTATTAATGTAGTAGAGTAGTTGCTGATAGTAATGAGAACAGATCTGATGAGAATAGTTTAGTGAAAATGTTGAGTGATTGTGATGAGTGAAAGAACTGATACTGGTGTTGTATGTATGGATGCTGATGATCATGTACTTAGAAGTGAAAGTGAGGATGACAGTGTTATTTCAGATAAAATTTCAGTAAGCAATAAACAGGAAAAAGATGATGTGGTAGAACAGAATGATCATAGCGTTGAAGTAGTTGGTGTATTTGAAGAAGTGTGTGAAGACGGAAATGAATTTAGTGTTGAGAATAATATTAAGTGTGATGATAATGCTTCTGATGATGATGAGGTTGGTGATACTATATTGCTCACAGAATTGGATGGAATGGTATATGCATAAGTTAAGGTTGATGATTGCATGCTGAATGATTTTGGAAAGTTTGATGCAAGCTTGAGTGATGATTTTGAAACAAGTAGAAAAGTACATGATAGTTCAATCCTGCCAGTATATGTTAGTGATATTGTTGTGAATGTGGTGACTACAGTGACAGATGTAACCATAGTGACCAAAGGTTTAAAATCATAAATGAAATTTGTCAAAATGTGTATTTAGGGAAGAAAAGTTGTTTTGGAAATTTGGAACAGGCATCTAATAGTAATTCAATCAGTGAATGTGTGCAAGTAGTGGAGGAAGGGAGTGTGTGTGTTGAAATTAGTAGCTTGCAGACAGATCTGAGGGAGTTTGCAAAAGTAATTATACAGTTAGTGAAAGTACTACAAAACCAAATGAATAACCAGCAAATAGTGAACTTGTGCTGAAGAATTTATACTCTATGCCACACAGACAAGTCCGTGTTGTACACCTCGTCATGCCACGCTATGAATATTTTGACCCAGTAGTAATGAAAATACTAATTGAAAGAAAATTACAACTCATAAGAAGTGCAATTAATGTGCACCGCTTTCTGTAAATTCAAACACTGAGAAGTGAAAAATCGGATAACTTAACACATTTGAAGCTAATACAGTAAAATATTTTTTTTGTGGTTTACATTTATATATATTTTTTTCTTTTGTGTAAACATTTGCATATTTGCCTACATTTTTGTCTATTCATAGAGTGGGGGTTGAGAAGTAAATATCTGAACATTTGTGTATGCTTTTACCTGGCATAGATTGGAGGTTGTTTAATATTTACATAGGGCCATTTGAAATTGTTAGAAACCCACATCCGAATGTATGCAGACTTATATAGTTCTTTGATATTTGTCACGCCATCGGGAATTTATTTGAAATGCATCTTACACTATACTGTCAAGATCATACTGTATACTTTAGCAAACCCTGCAGTAAGTACTTTAACCCAGTGAAAGTGAAGTAACTAATAGAAAGAAATTTATTCTAATCTCTGTTATCATTGAATATTTGTACGTTTTCCTTTAAATTCTTATATCAATCATGAATTACAAATTAAAAACTGATTTGAGGAGTTGAAATAGTTGAGATTACATTCTGTGCACAGTATAGTCAAGGCAAAATCTGGGGGTGAAAATCCTCTCAGAAACACTTTTCAGTTATTTTGTGGTGAAATTTAACAGGTAGGAGATCTGTGGTACTTTCATAGATACACCACGTGGCATAGGGTGCCTTGCCCTAGCCAGTGACTCCATATTTATTTTCTGGAATCACTCCCCTTATACTATCCTCACTTGTTAGTAAGAGCAGTTAGGATCCTTCTACAATCCTAGAGTATACAGTGTGCAATGTGTAAGACACAAGACTATATCTTGACGAGGCACTTAACTTACAGTGTGGAGGAACAAAACGACATCAATTTCAATTTTTTTAGTAACCAGTATTTTCAAAATGATATCCATTTTTCTTATTAAGATTCATCATGTAGTGATTTGCTGCTGTATACCAGTAAAATATGAACAGAGTAATTTAGTATATGGTCCATGTTGCAATCCAGTTATTGTAGGAAATGAGAGCAATCATGATAGGATTTAACTGACTGTTTACATGGTACCCTGAATAATGTGTATTGCTACCAAAGCATACCCAAACATACATACCATGACTGCTTTACACTAAAACCATGTAGAGTTCCATTTTCAAAGAAGGAGGCAAGACATAAACACAATCTCGATATTTATTCTTTCAAGGCTATGAATTATGATGAAACATGTAGTGATGGGCATAACAACTTTATGAGGACAGTAAGAACATATACTATTTCAAATGATGAAAACCTCAAAACATACTGACAAAACTTCCTCAGGAGGTTGCGAGCTCCTTTTTGCAATTTGGGGGTGGCGAACCCTAGGCTCTGAGCTGGTGTGACTCTTTCTTTTTTCAAGTCACATCCTTTCTTACTTTTCTGTCCAAACTGACCCTCCTTCCACTACCCATGTCCTCCAATAGTTAGTAAGTCAATGATTAGTTAATAGAGAGAAAATGTTTAAGTAAATACAGCTGGTCAGAAAATGTAATAATGCGACACATGTATGATTTTTAGGAGAGTTGGTCTGAAGTTTACTTATGATGTCTGTGCAGTTATAGTGAAGTTCTGTCACTTTACATTTTGGATATGATACTCTCATTGTGCTGATAATTTTGTGAAAAGATGAGAAAATGTTTTGAGTTGGTGTGAAGTTTATTTATGATGTCTGTGCAGTTATAGTGGAATTCTATCACTTTACATCTTGTATCTGATTACAATTGGGTTAGACTGTTTATAGTCTCCTATATGTTTTCTGATTTAAACATTAAGACTGAATAGGTGTGCTAGTTTGTCTGGTTACTATACCAATTATGTGAAAGTCACTGGATACGATATTGACTCACTATCAGATATGAAAATATTCCGTGTCATGATCTTGTCTATATTATTCATTGGAACTACTGTGTACGTGGAAAAGGAACATTTCTCAAAAATAAATTTATTATGCTTATATTACTTGAATGGCTCCGTCTGTGGAGCATGAAGAAATTGGAAATTTATGTTGGAGATAGTTATTGGGACAGAACTGTTTCTGATTCCCAAGTTTTGAGATTCATACAGTTTTTCTTTTAATGTTATTTCTAATACCTCAATGAGCACTAAGGTCAGCCATTGGAAGTTTTGTTTAATAATTCTTTTACCTTTAATGCTATAAGATAGGGATGATGTTTGATACATGTCTGGTATCAGTATATATTATACTATCTGTATGATATAGATTTAAGGTGTTATGTATATTACTTTTGTCATAATATCTGCTCAAATTGGCAAACTGCTCAGCTATAAATCTCATGTAATACAAAATGTTTGAATTGAAAATTTATGGCGGTGAAAAAAGTAGATTAGGTGCTGTTCAATGTTGCTGTATGTTACAGCAGGCCAATTCTTTTCTCATCCATTAGCTTTCCAAATACTTTAACTTGAGATTGCCACAGGCAAGTGTTGGCCTATAGTCTGAAATTGAAAATTTTGATCTTAACATATTAATAGATTATAGGATTTTAAATGGTTACAGTCTTGTGTGACACCAATCTAGAAACTTGTATATTTTTTTCTCTAACTGAAGTACTTCGGGACTTAGGTTTATATCTGATGTGATGTACTTAATTAAAACCAGTTCAATATGTTATTATATCACTTGAATTCTGATGGTCATAAACAATTCCAATGTAATGAGTAGCAAAGGCAAAGCTATGGCATGAGGATTTGTATTCATGGAAAAGCTGTTGTTCTTGCAGACATCTGCTTTCAAATGGAGTCTAGATTCTTCATTACCCCTTACCTGCTAAGGAAATGTCTAAATCATACATTTAGAATGGCTGAACTAAACATTGTTAGTCCTAACTTTTGACCCGTTCAATTGTAAGCTGTGATACTTCACCCATTCTCCTAACCTATATTGGAACTTACCCTTATATGTGCCCAGTTTTCTTTGCTGTCTGCTCTGATGTTGCTGCATTATGTCTAATGTGGTGACGATCAATGAAAAGTCTGTCAACTGGTTGTTAAGCAGTATGTGTTCTGGAAGCAACCTGCTGGTACTTAATTTACCAATGTAAATCTGATTCTACCATTGCATGTGGCCATGTTGACTCACAGTCTCTACTGGAAGATGCTGAAAATTTGGAATGACAACCTGTAAGCTATGAAAACATGATGCCTTTGACAGTTACTGTGGGCAAATCCCTCTATCTGTTCTTGTGGTTTCCTAACCTGAAATGTTCATGTTGGTTCAGTCGCTCTAAAGTCTGACTTTACTTCTAAAGAAGTAAGGACTTTTGGTCCCTCAGGTGGTTCAGTCATTATGTCTTGGTGTATTTCAACAATTGAAAACTGATGTAATTTTTCCATGAAAATTGATGTCTGAAAGGCTAACAGTTACTGTTTCTTGCCCAGCATGAAATAGGAACTGGATTAATTTCCTTTTTAACATTTCATATTTGTATAGAGGTGAACTTGTTTTATTCCTATGATTAGTCTTAGATTTTATGGTATGCCTACTTGATAGGAAAGATAACTAAGCAGATTAAATTTTGAAAAGGGAGATTACTGTAGTATCATGATAAGAATGGATGTGACATATAAAAACTCTAAGTAAAAAACGTTTTCTGCACTTGGATGATCAGCCCACCAACACTGGTTTCTATATTTTCATGTATATGTAATTAATTATGTTTGATCTAAACCAGATATTAGAGGAACTGCTTGTAAGTCAGCTGGTTGTATCTAGCATTTGTTACTTGAATTAACCAACACAGTGTCTTGCAGAATGCTAATTGTTTACCCTTTGTCGATCAGTCAGTAGTGTGTGTTGGGGTTTATTTTCAGGGACTGCGAAGGTGAAGCTGTGGTAAGTCCGTTCTGCAGGGAATGCCAAACACACTTCTCACTCCAGTGCCACAGTGAAGTACTGGAACAGTGGGGGTCCTGCGAGGGGGGATTTCCTGTCTTTGGGGTCTGTCATCTTTTCTCCTTCAACTCCAACATTCCAAATCTTCTATTTCATATCTTACTTCTCATCAGAGTACCAAGCTATCCTTCCCTCTGTCCACATGCATATGTCTCTATTGCTAAGACCCTCCCCATTTACCATGTCAGCTCTTGTCATTGTTGACTAAAGCCTAATGTATAGGCCAGCATTTCTGCACAATTAAATATACTAAGTTCCAAAAAATGTCACATGTATAGATAATCTTTGATATAATTGATGATACACTTTCGCTAATTTTGTTTTGAGATGGATGATTTAAAACCATATTTCTATCATGATGTACCACTTACTTATGATTGAATTATTGCGTATTGACACCCCAAGTGGTGAACACTTACCAATGTATAATGCCTAACCATATGATTATTTATATGATTACTCACCTATGATTATTTATTGTGTATTCACACCTAAAGTGGTGAACACTTACCAATGTGTAATGGTTAACCATATTTTTGTCATGATGTACCAGTCACTTATGATTCAATTATTGTGTATTGACACCCAAAATGGTGAACATTTAGTGTTATACAACCAAACTCTTATGTTTCATTCTGTTATCTGTTAGTACTTATTGTGAAGGAAAAAGCAACAACTGTGTTGCACTAATGTTCCTGAGGTAATATATTAATCAATGTTTGAATGATTGTAAAGGTGGGAAGGAAGCATTGGAAGTGTCTTGACAAATGGAATATGGAGAGATTGGTCATTGGTCAGACATTTCATTCTGCGCATGTAGGGTGAATTAAAAACATGGTGTCTGGTGTAGCAGGACTAATGAATCGCTCCATGAAAATTAATTGCGTAGTGTCTATAAAGTGTGTATTATGTAGTGAAATAGTACGTAAAGGAATAAAAATTTGTTCTACATTGCAAAAATGGTACCACACAGAATGTTTTGGTGTTACTAACTTTAATAATCCAAGTTGTGAGTGCGGGGTAACAACGTGTAACGGCCGACAGACTGCAGCCAAAATGTTTGCCGATGGACAAGACGAAAGTGTATTATGTTCTCTACAGCGTGATGTGGAAATGTGCGAACAGTATACAAATCTACTTAAGAAAATGATGAGAAGCCTTCTTAGCAACTCGGATAGTATTAACGACGAGAACAATGTATATGTTACACCTAATCCAGTGCATCGTAAACAGTGTGAAAACATGCTTCACTCAGCAATAAACGTACGTATCAGTGCACCTGAGGCAGGTGTGAATACAGGTAAAACCACGTACGGGGAAGAATATGTTATGTCTAGTGCAGTGCGTCGTAAACATTGTAAAAATATGTTTCATACAGCTGTAAACACAGCGATAAATATGCAGAGTGAAATAACAACAGGTAGGCCTACCGGTACTGTAAACCACACAAAGGAACATGTGCAAATTAATACAGTGTTACAAGCGCAAATTTCTGAATCAAATGTGTGTATATATTCTGACAGCCACGGACGTGGTCTTGCTGAAATCTTACGTGATAATTATCGTGTAAATGCAACCGCCATTGTAAAACCGAGGGCACCCATGTCTGAAATCACAACGAACATAAAAGTCGGAAATCGCCCCAGCTCAACTCAGTGCACAATTATAATAGGTGGAGCTAATGATGTCTACAGGAATGAACTTTACAAATCCACTAACAATTTGAAAGAAATTTTGAGCTTTGCTAGAACACCTGTAATTGTCGTTGGTATTCCCCATAGACACAATCTTATGACTACTTCTATTGTAAATAAAGAAATTATTAAGGCTAACAGACAGTTCAAGAAGATATGCAAAGCATTTCAGAACTCACATTTCATTAGTGTAGATTCACTGGAGAGAGAACATTATACCCAACATGGCCTGCATTTAAACAACAGGGGAAAGATTGTATTAGGACAAAAAATCCGAGACTTCCTTTGTTCACTAGGCAGATGCAAGAAAAGTGAGCACATTATTCTTCCACCTCCAGTAACCCAGTCTACAGCATCGTGTGTAGGACAACAATCACCATCTTTTCATTTCATTTCATTTCATTTTATTATCTTCCTGTATATCATTTACATGATGTAGGAATTGTCACAACAAAGTTATCATACTAGTACAAGTACTACAGACATAATAATGGAATATCACTTTCAAGGCATTTTTTAAAAGTACAAATTTAGACATATAAATTAAAATTTTTGGCAATAAATTTACACACAATCAAAGTACTCATCTACGTCATAGAAAGTTTTGCTTAAAAGGTAATTTTTAAGCTCAGTCTTAAATTTTACTTCATCTATTATTGCCTTCATGTACACTGGCAAAGCATTGTAGACTTTTATTCCAAAATAACTTACATGCTTTTGGGTTTGTGTTGTCCTTACCCTTTCTACATACAAATTCTTACAAGTTCTAGTATTATAATTATGGCAGTCCTCATTTGTACGTAGATTTTTCATATGTGCTCTTGTACACAGAATGCTTTTAAAAATATACAGTGATGGTATTGTGAGTATTTGCAGTTCTTTGAAAAGGGGCCTATAATGAGTTCTTGGAGAGTTATGTGTTATGATTCGTATAGCTCTTTTCTGAAATTTGAAGATATCTGTTAAGCTTGATTTAGTTTTACCCCAGAACACTATGCCGTAAGACACGATGGACTGAAAGTAAGCAAAATACACTAGTCTAGTACAGTCTGTGCTGCATACTCTAGATAATATCCTCAATGCAAAACATGCCGAATTGAGCCTTTGGGATAAGTACTTGAGATGGCCTTTCCAGCTTAAGTTTTGATCAATGTGCATTCCCAAAAACTTCGTGGATTGTACACTCTCTATCTTCTTATCCATTAGTTTTAACTGGAGGTCCATATCTTGAGTTGCTTTGCCATACTGTATATAATTTGTTTTACTTAGATTAAGTGTTAACTCATTAGCATTAAACCAATGTTGAATATATTTCAGGACTATATCAGTTGTGGTAGTTAATGATTTTTTATCATCACTTATAATTATGCTAGTGTCATCTGCGAACAACATTATTTTGGTAGAAATATTAGGATTTTTTATGTCATTTATATAAAGCAAGAATAATAAGGGACCAAGAATACTGCCCTGTGGGACACCTATTTCCAATTTCTTTGCATCTGAGACCCACTTGGTTTTCTGATTTTTATGTTCTGCAATGATTTCTACTACCTGAGTTCTATCTTGAAGGTAAGATTCAAACCACTGCTTCACAACTCCCCTTACACCTATTGCCTCCATCTTGTTTAACAGAATTTTGTGATTTACTGTATCAAAAGCTTTAGATAAATCTAAGTTAATTCCTACTACACATTTTTTAGTGTCGAGACTCCTGACAATCCCTTTGGTATAGGCATGGATAGCCGTTTCTGTGCTGTGGCCCGAGCGAAAGCCATGTTGATTGCAGTTTAGAAGTTTGTGAGCATCTAAGTAATTTATGAGTCTGGTTTTCATTAATTTCTCTAGAATTTTTGAAAATGATTGGAGAAGGGATATTGGTCTATAATTTTCTACCTTGTATGGATCTCCTTTTTCAACAAAAGCAGATCAGCCTACACTGCTGGCAGCTTCAACAACAGCACCTACTAAGGAAAGTGAGCCCACTATTCTTCTGCCTCCAGTAGCCCAGTCTACAGCATCTTCTCCAGTACTACTATCACCATCTTCAGTAGAAGCAGATCAACTTACATCACTAACAGGTTCAACAACAATACCAACTACCCAAGTAGAAGCAATGAAAACCACCCGCCCCTTAAGCAAAAGAAGAGCGTCACCACCAGGCCATCTCAAAGATTTTTTATTGGAGGCAGGCACCAATCAGCCAACGCGGTGAGCACTGCAACAGATGCCAAGCATAAAAAATTAGTAGTTTTGTATCAAAATGTACAGGGTATAATTAGTAAGATTCCAGAATTAGAAGTACTATCGCTTGATGAACTAAAGGATGTTTCAGTTTTATGTGTATGTGAACATTGGTTAAAAGAAAATCAAGCTTTTGCTGCCAGAATAACAGGATATGAAATGGTTAGTAGCTTCAGTAGAGAAACTTTTAAAGGGGGAGGAACATGCATTTATGTCAGACAAGCAATTGAATATAAAGAAATCAAGTTTAGTAAGATAAAAAACATTGAAAAAGTATTTGAATATTGCGTTTGCAAACTAACAGACCTTAAAATAATTATTGTGTGTGTATACCGTTCCCCATCAGGTAATTTTATGGAATTTTTGGACAGTGTTGAAAGTCTTTTTAGTGAGTTAAGACATACTACAGAAAGCATTATTGTACTTGGAGATTTCAATGTCAACTTCAAAATCAACTGTTTAAATGTTACAAAATTGACCAATGTCTTTTGTTCGCATAATTTAGCATCAACTATCTTTGAATACACTAGACATGGAAAGAACTCTGAAACAATAATAGACCAAATATTTCTTGACTTACATAAACTAGACAATGTTGTAGAAGTGATTGACACCGGATTCTCTGATCATAAAGCACTAAAACTTAGTATAAATAATGTATTCTGTAAAAACTCTAGGCCAAGTGAGAAACACATCCACAGGAGATGTATTAATGAGGACAACATTTGGATTTTTAATTCCTTGTTAAAAAATACAAGTTGGGATCTAGATAAACATGATAGTATAGATATTAAGTTTGAGTCATTTCTAGCTGATTACAAACATAACTTTGAAATTGCTTTTCCCCTTAAGAAAATGAAAGTAAAAGGCAAAATTAACACATGGATAACACAGGGCATAAGAAAATCTGGAGAGCAACTCAGAATGTTAAGTAAATCAGCAAGGCAAAATCCTGCTTTGAAACAACGTGTTAAGTGTTATAGGAAATTATACAAGAAAGTAATCACTGCAGCAGAAAAGTTAAATTAGATTAGATTAGATTAATACTAGTTCCATGGATCATGAATATGATATTTCGTAATGATGTGGAGCGAGTCGAATTTTCCAATACATGATATAATTAGGTTAATTTAACAACATACTTAAGTTAATATAACAACTTTATTTTTGTGTTTTTTGTTTTTCTTTATTTTTTATTTTATTTTTTTTATTTTTTTTTCTTAATTTATATCTAAAAATTCCTCTATGGAGTAGAAGGAGTTGTCATTCAGAAATTCTTTTAATTTCTTCTTAAATACTTGTTGGTTATCTGTCAGACTTTTGATACTATTTGGTAAGTGACCAAAGACTTTAGTGCCAGTATAATTCACCCCTTTCTGTGCCAAAGTTAGATTTAATCTTGAATAGTGAAGATCGTCCTTTCTCCTAGTATTGTAGTTATGCACACTGCTATTACTTTTGAATTGGGTTTGGTTGTTAATAACAAATTTCATAAGAGAGTATATATACTGAGAAGCTACTGCGAATATCCCTAGATCCTTAAATAAATGTCTGCAGGATGATCTTGGGTGGACTCCAGCTATTATTCTGATTACACGCTTTTGTGCAATAAATACTTTATTCCTCAGTGATGAATTACCCCAAAATATGATGCCATATGAAAGCAATGAGTGAAAATAGGCGTAGTAAGCTAATTTACTAAGATGTTTATCACCAAAATTTGCAATGACCCTTATTGCATAAGTAGCTGAACTCAAACGTTTCAGCAGATCATCAATGTGTTTCTTCCAATTTAATCTCTCATCAATGGACATACCTAAAAATTTGGAATATTCTACCTTAGCTATATGCTTCTGATTAAGGTCTATATTTATTAATGGCGTCATACCATTCACTGTACGGAACTGTATGTACTGTGTCTTATCAAAATTCAGTGAGAGTCCGTTTACAAGGAACCACTTAGTAATTTTCTGAAAGACAGTATTGACAATTTCATCAGTTAATTCTTGTTTCTCAGGTGTGATTACTATACTTGTATCATCAGCAAAGAGAACTAACTTTGCCTCTTCATGAATATAGAATGGCAAGTCATTAATATATAATAAGAACAACAAAGGACCCAAGACTGACCCTTGTGGAACCCCATTCTTGAGAGTTCCCCAGTTTGAGGAATGTGCTGATCTTTGCATGTTACGAGAACTACTTATTTCAACTTTCTGCACTCTTCCAGTTAGGTACGAATTAAACCATTTGTGCACTGTCCCACTCATGCCACAATACTTGAGCTTGTCTAGCAGAATTTCATGATTTACACAATCAAAAGCCTTTGAGAGATCACAAAAAATCCCAATGGGTGGTGTTCGGTTATTCAGATCATTCAAAATTTGACTGGTGAAAGCATATATGGCATTTTCTGTTGAAAAACCTTTCTGGAAACCAAACTGACATTTTGTTAGTACTTCATTTTTACAGATATGTGAAGCTACTCTTGAATACATTACTTTCTCAAAAATTTTGGATAGAGCTGTTAGAAGGGAGATTGGATGGTAATTGTTGACATCAGATCCATCCCCCTTTTTATGCAAAGGTATAACAATAGCATATTTCAGTCTATCAGGGAAAATGCCCGGTTCCAGAGAGCTATTACACAGGTGGCTGAGAATCTTACTTATCTGTTGAGAACAAGCTTTTAGTATTTTGCTGGAAATGGAATAATGATTCATATATCAGTAGAAATAATGGCAACAAAAAAATGAAATCAGTTTGGAAAGTGATCAATAGTAACTTAGGAAGAAGCAAAGTAAGAAACAACATTGTTATTAAAACTGAGGACAAAACTATAAATGATCCATTACAAATTGCCAATATATTCAACTGTCATTTTACAAGTGTAGTTCAAAACCTCATACAAACCCAAAGTAGTACAGACATCAGTCATAACATCACATTGAATTCCGAAACTATGTTTTTGTATCCTGTAACAGTACATGAGGTAGAGAATGCCATCAGCAAACTAAAAAATAAATTATCCTGTGGCACCGATGGCATTCCAGACAAAATCATTAAACACAGCAGATATATTTCTCCTCTTCTTGTAGATATAATTAATGCATCTTTCAGTACTGGCACTTTCCCTAGAAAGCTGAAACAATCAATTATAAAACCATTATACAAAAATGGGGATCATTATGATGTAAAAAACTACAGGCCTTTATCAATGTTATCTTGTTTTTCAAAAATTATAGAAAGAGTAATGTATGGAAGACTCTCTACTTTCCTAAAAAAAAAGTGGAATATTGGTCGATGAACAAAATGGCTTTCGAAAGAATAGATCAACTGAAACAGCTATATACAACTTTCTAACACTTTTCCTAAATTCCATTGATAATAATGAAGTAAATTGTGGGGTCTTTTTAGATTTATCAAAGGCTTTTGACGTTATTGATCATAAACTACCGCTCGAAAAACTTAGTTGCTATGGACTCTGTGGTACTGCTCATGCATGGTTTAAGTCATATTTATCTGGCAGATCCCAGAAAGTAGAAACAGTTCATGATGGAAAGTCATACTTTTCTGGTTATAAGGAAGTTAGTTATGGGGTGCCCCAAGGATCGGTGTTGGGACCCCTGTTGTTCTTGATCTTTATAAATGACTTGCTAAACTATTTAACACAAGCTGATTGTGTACTTTTTGCTGATGATACAAGTCTCTTTATTAAAGCTCAGAATGAGACTGACCTTAACAGCAAAATTGAAACAACAGCAGTTGAAGCAAGTAAATGGTTCAGGGACAACAGTTTATTTGTGAATGAGGGGAAAACATTATGGATGAATTACAGACATGTTTCAAATAATATGAAGCCCAATATAACTGTGAAGCTAGGCCAACAGAATATACTACAAACGCCGAATACAAAATTCTTAGGAATTTGGTTAGATGAGCATCTAAAATGGGACAAGCATATAGATGTGCTCAATAAAAAGTTAAGTAAATGTTGCTATGTATTTAGAATGCTCAAAAATTGCTGCAGTGATCAAACAGTATTGTGTACATATTATGCATTTATGCATAGTCTTTTGCGATATGGTGTCATATTTTGGGGCAATTCAAGTCAGGCAAAACGCTCCTTTATTATTCAAAAACGAGCGATAAGAATCATAAAAGGAGCTGCACCTAGAGATCCATGTAGGGAAATTTTCAAGGAATATAAAATCATGACTCTTCCATCCATTTACATCTATGAAAGTATATGCTTTCTGAAGTCTCACCCCCAGTTTTCTTCTTTAAACAGTGAGTTCCATGACTATACAACAAGACAGAGTAATGAATTTCACAGAGAAGTGCATAAGAAAGCCCAATACAACAAGAGTGCAATATACCACCCAAAAATTCACTTCAAGAAATTGCTTGCACTATATCACAATAATGTATTTGATGAACCAGGGAGCCCTGAAAAAGTCTATGTACTGTGACTTGGTCAATATTTGTACAGATGGTCCAGGTGGGCTCTGTGGTGAATAGTATTTAGTTGGCCCAGATGGCAGTATGTGGAGGTGTGATTGTTCAGTATTGTGTGTAAATGTTAGTGTAAAGGGCAGAGATTAGTGCACTGACATTTGAAAATTTTGTACAAGTATAAATTTTAGTGATATACACTCCTGGAAATTGAAATAAGAACACCGTGAATTCATTGTCCCAGGAAGGGGAAACTTTATTGACACATTCCTGGGGTCAGATACATCACATGATCACACTGACAGAACCACAGGCACATAGACACAGGCAACAGAGCATGCACAATGTCGGCACTAGTACAGTGTATATCCACCTTTCGCAGCAATGCAGGCTGCTATTCTCCCATAGAGACGATCATAGAGATGCTGGATGTAGTCCTGTGGAACGGCTTGCCATGCCATTTCCACCTGGCGCCTCAGTTGGACCAGTGTTCGTGCTGGACGTGCAGACCGCGTGAGACGACGCTTCATCCGGTCCCAAACATGCTCAATGGGGGACAGATCCGGAGATCTTGCTGGCCAGGGTAGTTGACTTACACCTTCTAGAGCACGTTGGGTGGCACGGGATACATGCGGACGTGCATTGTCCTGTTGGAACAGCAAGTTCCCTTGCCGGTCTAGGAATGGTAGAACGATGGGTTCGATGACGGTTTGGATGTACCGTGCACTATTCAGTGTCCCCTCGACGATCACCAGTGGTGTACGGCCAGTGTAGGAGATCGCTCCCCACACCATGATGCCGGGTGTTGGCCCTGTGTGCCTCGGTCGTATGCAGTCCTGATTGTGGCGCTCACCTGCACGGCGCCAAACACGCATATGACCATCATTGGCACCAAGGCAGAAGCGACTCTCATCGCTGAAGACGACACGTCTCCATTCGTCCCTCCATTCACGCCTGTCGCGACACCACTGGAGGCGGGCTGCACGATGTTGGGGCGTGAGCGGAAGACGGCCCAGCTGCATGGAGACGGTTGCGAATAGTCCTCGCCGATATCCCAGGAGCAACAGTGTCCCTAATTTGCTGGGAGGTGGCGGTGCAGTCCCCTACGGCACTGCGTAGGATCCTACGGTCTTGGCGTGCATCCGTGCGTCGCTGCGGTCCGGTCCCAGGTCGACGGGCACGTGCACCTTCCGCCGACCACTGGCGACAACATCGATGTACTGTGGAGACCTCACGCCCCACGTGTTGAGCAATTCGACGGTACGTCCACCCGGCCTCCCGCATGCCCACTATACACCCTCGCTCAAAGTCCGTCAACTGCACATACGGTTCACGTCCACGCTGTCGCGGCATGCTACCAGTGTTAAAGACTGCGATGGAGCTCCGTATGCCACGGCAAACTGGCTCACACTGACGGCGGCGGTGCACAAATGCTGCGCAGCTAGCGCCATTCGACGGCCAACACCGCGGTTCCTGGTGTGTCCGCTGTGCCGTGCGTGTGATCATTGCTTGTACAGCCCTCTCGCAGTGTCCGGAGCAAGTATGGTGGGTCTGACACACCGGTGTCAATGTGTTCTTTTTTCCATTTCCAGGAGTGTATTATCAAAGGACAAGTTACATTGCAAAATGAGATTTAAGACAGGAAATATTAAAGTATGAACAGTTGGAATTTTGCTGAATTGAACTATTCTATTCAAAACAATCAATTACATGAAATATGATGGTCATACAGAGTGAAATGAGCCGAGACTGAACACTTTGGTTATATTATGGTCTAATGCTGTGCATTACTAAGAACAACTTGGTGCACCTGCCTAAATTAGGAGGTTGCAACTACAATTTAATATGGATTTTGAATATTGTAGTATCCGATACTACTGCTTGTTCCACAATGCATCGGCAATATTGAGAAAGAGTTATACACATAAGTGTCTCCATTGCACTCAAGAGAACCTGGATGCTCTAATGAAAGATATAATTATTCAGAAACAAGGCCAATTTAGCTAACTTCCATTGGATAATTCTTCTGATTGAAATAGGTTTTCCTCATATTCATGCTGAAATACAAGCTACAGAAAAATTAACTTGTTCTTTCTTTGTGCTATTAATTAATATTTTGTCTAATCTAGTTGAATCTGATACAAAATAATTTATGATAATTTTACATATTTGGTTGTGAACATAGTTCAAATTTCATGATGATGTATGTGTACACTTCATTCTGGAGATTAAGCAGAAATCTGATCTCGTATCTTATGTAAATTGCTTGTTACTCCAATTGATTGCAAAGTGAGTACTGTTATGTCGACCAGAAAAGGTTTTGTACAACTTTTTGTTGCAAAAACCTGTTTTGGGGGTATTGAAATGGAACAGTCCATTGAAACCAATTTCAGAAACACGTATTTTTCGAACATAAACAGTAATTTCTGACATAGGGGCGTAGGTAAACATGTACTTTTGGAATGGATACAAAGAAACCAGTAAATATATTATAACTGTATTGAGGGGTGCAGGTCCTGTAATTGGTAGGAACATTCCCCAAACCATGAACCTATTTTAATTAATAAAAATAGTAAGAGGATTGTTAACACCACATATCTGAGCATTTACACACAGTTAAGTTATTATATACTTGAAAATTAAATTTTGTATTTGCTCTATAAGAGCTATTGTAGTTGTTGAAATGTGTTATTGGTTTTAAAATGAGAGCTTTAATTGTAATTTTGTTAAAGAGCCCTTTTTTAACAATACCGAGGATGAGGATTGTTTGGAATCATATGTATATATGGGAAGCCATGTTAGCAGAGGAGGGAGAGAGCAGTTTGTGCATGTAACATTTACGTCTTTTTTTAATTAAAATAAAGTTATCTGAAACAAAAAAAAAAAAAACAAAAAAAAAAAAAAAATGTAAGTACTGTATTACTTATTTTGACTTAACAGTCAAGTAAAGTAGACAACATGTACCACAGGATGACTTGCAGTGGCAGATCAAGACATTGAGGATGAGTACACACAGTTATAATTTATAACAATATAAATTAATAGTAGCTTTTTCATGATAGAAACTTTTCACAGTGCAGTTCGCACATCAGCAATCAAGGCTTCAGGAATAGTCAGCATTCTGAACTCATGTGTGTGATGTATCTGGTGATGTGGAGGTGGACAACTGGGCAATGCCTGACCACGCCAGCATAGAGGTAAAACAATGTTTCAACGTTGGTCGTATTTCTGCTCAACATGAGAAGCATAGATCAATGACTGAAGAGTCAGTCTCCACCCTAGAAACTTCACGACATTGGCAAAAACACTGAATAAATATCTCGTACAAATGAGTAGGAAGAGGCCCTTCAAGGGGAGAAAGAAGACATGGAGAAATGTCACCTGGACATGTGGACTGATGACTAGTCAGCAGACATCATACTTTGCTGCTTGACAGAAGAAGATGTCAGTACGAGGCCAGCAGGTCAATGCAGAAGGTACCATCTCAGTTGTTACCAGAAGAAGTTCATGTGGATTCTTACCAAGGTGGCTGGTAAGGGCAAAGGGACTGTGGCCTGGCTGGTTCTATACTGGGATGGAGTACACTGTACCATGCCATAGCCAGTGGTTAATAAGGCTACGAGACTCACAAGGAGAAGATTGTGCTGCCACTGCAGCAAGTCACAGATACTGTACTGAATGGAAGAATACGCCACTGGCATGCTGCTGCAACACGAACCATCACCGTATCAGTGGTGACTGGAATTTGCATGCCTTGACTCCGCCACTCTACAGCCATGAGGAGTTGAGTTTGTTTAAAGGATATTATGTCTCAATAAGTGACTGTTAGTGGAACCACCAATGTTTCTCTGACACCTGACCCATTGAGCCAAGTAATGAATCCATTCCACCGCCCACAAAGTGTCGCCTCCCCTCCTGCCATCCCTGACAAAATGATGACCTTTGCTCCCCTCTGTCACTGACACTCAGTATCTAGTGTCATTAAACCCTGATCTGCTACAGTGACAACAGGCCACTTGTCTACCTCAGCACATCCTTGCCAGCTGATTATAGTCCACAGCTATGGGGTTTGTATCTTCCAAGCACAGTCACGGCTGTTGTAGTTTTGTGAGTAATATATGATATTAAACAATGCAATTTTCATGACAACACATTGGGCAACAATCGAGCATCTAGTTGGTGCCACTGCAACTCCGCCCTTCCTGGCCACTCCACCATTGACCATGGAGGTCATCCAGTCCGCACCTCTACACCTGAATCATTCCAGTGACAGAGAGAGAATACAACACTCGTTTTCAATGAAGCTCACAATCAGGAGCATCATCCCCAGACCAGATCATGGCACCTTGGAAGGCTTGAACCAGTGAATAGGTAGGCTGTGACTTCCTGGACTTGCACCACAGGGTTGATAACTGTAAGGTCCCCAATACATGGGTCAGATGCGCACTACACATCAACTGATGTTAAGTCCCATAGTGCTCAGAGCCATTTGCACTGCACATCAGGAGCTGCTACACAGGTATCTGACTGTGTGTGTGGTGGACACAATTGACTTTTTTTAGATTAGGCAACTCTCTATTCAGACTAGATAATGGTAGCTGTGGTAAACATGGAAGTATCGGTTCAAGATACGAAGACATGCCCTCTACAGGCAAAAGTATTAAAATCCTAGCAATTAACTGCTGAAGCATTCGCAACAAAGTGCCCAAGTTTGGAGCAATCCTAAAGAACAGTGAAACTCACATAATACAATGAACAGAAATCCAAAGTTGACAGCAGCAAGACCTTTGCAAAAAATTTTAGAGTATACAGAAAGGATAAGCTAATGGGAAATATAGGTGATGTATTTGTTGCAGTAGACAAGAACTCAAATTTACCAAAATAGAAACTGAAGTTGCATGTGAGTTTCTTTCGGCAAGACTCAATACCAGGGCTGGGCACAAAATTATAACTGGATCCTTCTATCAACCTCCAGACTCACTGTACTGGTACCTAAATGTACTTGTTTTTATTACATCTATACTAAAGAGGGAAAAATTATATGGAAAATTCCTGTAGTGAAATACACTAAAGAGCCAAAGGAACTGGTACACCTGTCTAATATCGTATAGGGCCCCCGTGAGCATGCAGAAGTGCTGCAACGTGACGTGGCATGGGCTCGACTAATGTCTGAAGTAGTGCTTGAGGGAACTGACACCATGTATACTGCAGGGCTGTCCATAAATCCATAAGAGTACAAGGGGTTGCAGATCTCTTCTGAATAGCATGTTGCAAGGCATCCCAGATATGCTCAATAATGTTCATGTCCGGGAGGTTTGGTGGCCAGCGGGAGTGTTTAAACTCAGAAGAGTGTTCCTAGTGCCACTCTGTAGCAATCCTGGATGTGTGGGGTATTGAATTGTCCCACTGCAATTGCCCAAGTACATCAGAATGCACCGTGGACATGAATGGAAGCAGGTGTTTAGACAGGATGCTTGCATATGTGTCACGTCTCAGAGTCGTATCTAGATGTATCAGTCCCATATCAATCCAGCTGCACATGCCCCACACCATTACAGAGCCTCCACCTGCTTGAACAGTCCCCTGCTGACATGCAGGGTCCATAGATTCACGAGATTGTCTCAATACCCATACATGTCCAACTGCTCAATACAATTTGAAGCGAGACTTGTCTGATAAGGCAACATGTTTCCGGTCATCAACAGTCCAATGGCAGTGCTGGCAGGTACAGGCAAAGAATAAAGCTTTGTGTTGTGCAGTATCAAGGGTACATGAGTGGGCCTTCGGATTTGAAAGCCCATATTGACAATGTTTTGTTGAATGGTATGCACACTGATACTTGTTGATGGCCCAGTGTTGAAATTTGCACCAATTTGTGGAAGGGTTGCACTTCTGTCACAATGAATGATTCTCTTCAATCATCATTTGTCCCATTCTTGCAACCTTTTTCCAGCCACAGCAATGTTGGAGATATTTTACCGGATTCCTGATATTTATGGTACACTTGTGAAATGGTCGTATGGGAAAATCCCCAATTCATCACTACCTCAGAGATGCAGTGTCCCACCACTCGAGTGCCAAGTACAACACCATGTTCAAACACACTTACATCTTGATTACCTGTCATTTTACCCAATCTAACAACTGCACCAACTTTGCCAGCTGCAGAGACGTATTCTGCCTGTTCACGTATCTCTTTATTTGAATACACATGCCTAGAGACCAGTTTCTTTGGCGCTTCAGTGTATATACCTCAGAATGGGGCAGAGTTGCTGTTGCAAGCGTGGGAAACTATATTGAAATCTGCTCTGATTCTTTAATTTTGTTTTAAATTATGGCACACAGCATTGCTATGGATGCACGGCATGAGGCACTTTAAAATGTTATACATAAAATGTTTACGTTATCTATTGAAAAGCTAAACATTTCAAGGTATCTTTGGCAAACTTAAGCAAGAGAAAAAATTATTATTCAAGGGGGTCACATGGTGAAATACTCTTGTCTCTTCACAAAGAAATGTAAATTATTTATTATTCCTTACCTCAAAGTATTTTCTTCAAAATGGTAATCGATCACTGTTAAGTGGCCTATTTGAACCACTAAATTGATAGTCCAAAAATTACAATAAACACTGGAAATGCCTTAAAGTTACTTATATATTCATATAAGGCCTGTTGAAGAGAAATTATTTACACATTCTCAGGCATTGATGTCTGAAAGAAGCTGTAAAAATATTAAAAGAAATTTTCCAGCTGGTAATGGCTGCCAACAATGACTTTTAATGGCGCAATCTTTCCGCACTGCTGCAGTCACTGAAAATTGGAAAAAGTACTATTTCCTGCACAGGAAAGGACGTCTACTTAAATGAAACAGTAATAGCTCTTTCTATCATATATTTTAACAATTATTAAATTATCACAGACACAATCTTCAATGGCCAACCATTGATGCATTCCATAACAAGAGAAACCTAATAGTGAACTCATTGCCATTGTACAAATGATAAACAAACAAAATCTGATCATTCTAATTACACTGGACAAAGAATTTATTATTATAAAATTTCCATGCCAGTCTTATCAACATTATTCTTAAAGTAATTTTAGTTCCTTTTTTCTTTATGCACGCCTCTATTGAAATCTTTGTGTATAGTTGAAAATATTTCAGCAAATAATAATGTTAACTTTAATTAATGTCATCACCAGGTATCAGTACAATGGCTGTCTGGGATGTCTTGACCATAGTTTTATTTGTGTACAGGTATTCCACCCATATGGATGTTTAAGGTTTACACACACATTTTACCACTTGCACTAAACAACATCTCACAAACATAATTTGAGAGCAACAGATATTATGTTATGATCATGGGCATTACTTTACCTATTGCAAGCTCCTCATTTGTTTCAAATGAGATTAGTTTAGTAACAATACACAATCCTTGGAAAATCATAGCTTATGCTCCCCCATCTGAGTTACAGGAATGGGGAAAACCTGCGTATAAAATCCTTGCCTGGAGTCTTCAAACTGTTCTCATTTAAGCTTTCACAAGAACGTGAAACTGCATCTAAGTAAAAATGAAAATTTATGTTACTATACTCTCAGATTGCAATTATGAAATCATTAACATTTACTTCTAATCACTCTTTGATGAGGCAAAGTTGTCTTTTGCATTTTGCAACTGTTTCTCACAAGCAAATTGTATCCATTATTTCATGAATACATATTTTCAAATTTAAAAAAAAAAAAATTATTTTGCTCTACGAGAATAAAGTTCTGAAAACACTTTGTTGACAGGCTTGGCAGTTTTTTCAATTTACAATTCTGATTAATGCAGTTTATTTGAACAATCTTGTAGCATTGTAGACTGAGGCTCTTCGATAAATGGTGTCACTGGGGTGGTGGCATGGTGGTCAGGAACATGCTCTCGGTTAACAGGTTGTTGGCCGATGGACTGCTGTGCAGTGTTAGCATGAGGAGCAAACCCTGCCCCCTCGCATCGATCAGTGGTGATGAACTCCTGCCCAGTGTTGGCGTGAGGAGCGAACACTGCCCCCTCACATCGATCAGCTGTTTTTGTCAGCGTGTCTTGTCCATCAGCACGTCTGCTTATGTGAACATGAAAGAACAGTCAAACGAGTGTCAACTTTCTCATCATACAAAGATGTTAACTGATAGCTGTAAAGAGGGTGTTATTATTAGTCATTGACTCTCCAGCCATCCATGTAACATCAGCAACTGTTTCTGTGTGAGTTGTGTTGAATGTCACTAGATCAGTATCTTTAAACACTCAGGTCATAGGGTTCTCGCTGTGATGATAGTTTTGCAAAACACTATGTTTCATGGTTTGATTCACACTAGATTTCACTTGCATGCACTGCATATATTTGCTACACAGATGTGTGGAGACTTAATGAATTTACATTTTAATGTTAGTACACCTGTTCTCTCAAAGTTCAGATGTTTTGTAATAACATGTGGCTTGGTGCTGTAAGTGAAGCACATTGTTTGACAGTTCGTACTTCACAGCCAATGTGTTTATATGGCAATTCTGACCAAAATGGTGGTGTGCCTTTAACTTATAGAAGTACTTCCATTAAATAGTCTTTATCACTGTTCAGAGTTATTTCTCTGTCACTTAATGTGGATAAGTTCCATTTTTGGTCATGGGAATATTTCACAGAGTTTTCTTTTCAGTCACTGGGAGCATCTACATATTTCAACTGCTTCTTTGGCATTCCTGATTTACACACGTGCAATACACATTTACTCGCACAATTCATACATCATACATGGAGAAAGTTCATTCTAGGTATTATATATATTATACATTAATCTGTAAATACAGTACATATTTCTTGACAGAAATCTTGTTATGTTTTGAGCTTATATAAGCAGCCAGTTCTCCCCTCACACAGAAAACTAATACCATTTTTTCACCTGGACCATTCAGTTCATCTGATTTTACAATCATTGTTACATTCAATGCAGAAGCTTTCTGTAGTTTCTTCATTACCTATTCATGATAGGATATGATGTCATGAAAAAAAAAAAAAAAAAAAAAAAAAAAAAGACAACTAGGCTTCAACAGATTCTTGACAAATTTATCATGAAAATTAAATAATCTCTGGCCTCATTACTATGTTTTTGGTTGGAGACAAGCAGCAAGTACACTGAGGACCATATAGCTTGCTTATTTTCCAGTCAGATTTTGACCTTAATCTGTCCTCACAAACTAATAACAAAGACATTACCTTCACAGTAGAGAGTTTTTTCATGTGATGTACTTGGTTACTTTTCAGTCCTGCAACAGATAACACATACAGATACATATAAAACATATACATACATAATAAAAATGAACATAGCATTAAGATAACTATTTATATATTTACAAGGTTAGGCTTTATCTTTAAGTGAGGCCTATCACCCATCTCTAGGTACAAAGGATTTTACATCTTTATGAGGATGTAATCCTCACACCCTTAATGTCTCTAACTGCACCAGGAGGTAGCATCCTTCATAACTTATTTTCATGATCGCATGTGGTCCTGTATATAACAACAGCCACTTTTTGTTAATTGTTTTAATGCTTGAGGCCTTTGGATGCCTCCTAAGCAGGACCTACTCTCCCTCCTTGTGTTGGTATACAGTTTTTAACTGTTTGTTAGATTTTTCTCTACCTCAAATATGCATGTTTCTTTAACAACACACACAATTATATCTTTTCTTCTTTGGTGACTTGCGTATATATCTGTGGCAAGGGTTTCACCCATTTGTCTTGACTCTACATCTGACATCATAGTTTCAGCTGGAGTGTAGCCAGTAGACTCAAGGGGTAAATTTTTATACATATTCTCAGAAGCAGAACATATTCTGCCCACTTGGTATGTTGATTAGCAGGTCCTCACAAAATGCTCTTCTTGGAACTTGCACTTGGATTTAATTGGGTCACCAATATATGTTCAATATTCACCAATATGTGTTCAATATTCTCTTCCCTCAGAAACTACTTCCACTTACTACTCTTAAAGTAAGCAGCATTGTCAGACAACAGTGTAACTAGCCTTCTAACATGAGGTATATAGCCAGTGACCAAATTTCATATTATTGTAACTGATGTTGAGTTCCTTGTGGGATACATCTTCAAGTACTTCAAAAATATATCATGCACTGCCACCAGCTACTTTACTCCACCCAGGGGACCTGTTATATCGATAGATGTTAGATGAAGCGGTTCCATCAGAATTATTGATTGTAATTCATTATGAGTATTGTAATCCATGGGTTTCACCTTTTGACAAATTAAGCAGGTGCATATCAGTTTTCTGACATGCCTCTGCTAATTCAGAATATAACAGTACATCACTATCTTACTTGTACACTTTTTAATCCCAAAGTGGCCTCAACAATGGTGGTGAGTGTACCATCTTGCATTATTAATGGCATCTGATAGGATACACAAACATCATTGTTCAGACTCTGTTTGATTTTGATGAAAGAAAAGACTGTCTTGCACTTTAAAATATTTATTCGGGTTACTTGAGGGGGTTGCTTCCAATGAAGCTTCTGTTTCCTTCCACGGCAGATTGGCTTCTTGCGGGAGCTGCATATCTCCACACATTCTCAAGTACATCTGCTGGTACCTTGTGTTCTTGGTCAGCAGAATCTTGTGTTCTGTGCATTGTTCTACCAGTTCTGTGAATTTGAGCAGTCCTCTGGGCAAGTGAGACAATGCATCTGTTACCACATTGTCACTTATCCTTCACATCCCTAACTTCAAAGCGATAGTCCTGTAAGGCTAACAACTATCTTGTTAATCTGGCATGTAATAACTTGCACAGAAGCAAATGTCTCATTGCTTGATGATCACAGAAAACTACTACATATTTTCCATACATATAATAGTGGTATTTTTAAGAGCTCAAACTACGGCCAAGCCTTCAATCTCTGTGGTGGAATATGCACATTTACATCCCATTATTACTCATCTCACAAAGCCTATCACTTTCACTTCAGTTCGTTCTGTGGTTTCATACAGCTGATACAGATACGTACCTAATCCACAAAATGAAGCACCCATTGCCAGATAAAAATCCCTGAATGGTGTAAAATCTCTGAGTTGACTAGGGCATTTCTAATCTCATCAAAAGCTTTCTTGTATTCCCCCAAGAAAAAAACCATGGTTTGTTTTTCTATAGTAGATTTAGTGATGAATCATTATTTAGGAATTTAGCTGGCACAAAATTCTGGAAGAGTGATACCATGCTGAGAAAAACCTTCAATTCTTTTTTCATGCTGGAGTACAGAAACTGTTGTATTGCTTTCAACTTATTCAGATTGGGCATTATCCTGATAGGCAAAATAATGTGACCTAGAAACTATATTTCACCTCATCCAAATTTCGTTTTTCTTAAGTTTGCGAAGCTGCGGCCTCAGCAAACTTTCTGAACACATGCTTCAACAGTTCACAGTGTTCTTCCCAGGTCTTTGTGGCTATCAAATATCATTGACATAGAGTGTTACTTTATCTAATAAATCTGGATCTAGAACGGGGTCCAAAGCAGCAATGAGAACTTGCACATTCACATTGAACCCATACGGTAACACTCTAATATGGTAGATATGGTCAGTAAATATAAAAGACATATACTGCCATGTGGTCTCCGAGAATAAGACCTGGCAGTACAAAGCTTTCAGATCTGTAATGGCAAGACATTTCACACCTTGAAATTATTGTATTTGTTCCTCAACATTTTCTGGGCAAGTTTGCACCAGAATAAGGATTCTGTCAATACCATGCGTGTCAAGAGCAAGGCATATACTGCCATCGGCCTTAGCTACTGCTAGCAGCAGACTGTTACAGGTTGACAAAGAAGTCTCAATTATTTGCTAGCTGAGCATCCTTTGGACCTCTTTCAATATGATATTGCTTCTCCTTTTGACCAAGGCACAGAATATTTGGCATGACAAAACATTTGGTGTGGCCTCACTTGCATATCGTACACATACCCTTTAATGATTCCAGTTTTTTTGAAAATACTCGGGTATGTTTATTTAGAGACTGTGTTAGTTCATGTTGGTGGTTATTGTTGAGATAACTCAACTCCATTACTCTGACCACAGTTCCCTGTTGAACTGTAATCACTTCAGATTCATAGTCATCAAACATGTTAGGGTAACCCTCCATGGAATAGTTACTTCCTTATGTGCAATATCTTCGGCTTTTGCGAAGGTCACTCCATCATGTCTGCCATAATTATTATGTGTTGCAGTAGTGTTTCTTAGTGCCAACACTACAAATTTTCCATTATTTACTAATGTGCACACAGCATGAAAAAGGTCTATTTTCATGTCCCTTTCTCACAATGGATCCAAACCAAAGGTACATGGAAACTCTAAGTTTGTCATGACCAAGAATGAGCATTTAATTGCTTTATTTTCTAGGTCTATCACACCCTGCACCTGGCTCTCGATCAACTGAACACTACCACCTATGATCTCCACAATTTTATAATTCTGAATTGACAGTGTCAGTAACCTTCTTACCTGATTGACACATTTATAGAACCATGCTCCACAACCAATGCACTAGCTCCAGTATCAACTACCACATTGACTGGTATTCCTTTTACGCTCAACCAACTGCTGCCTACACCACCATCTGTCAGCAATTGGTACTATATACATGACCTCATTATAGAATAACATGTACGCTTCCATGCTTCACGTGCCTCCCCTCTGCACCTTTCCAACCAAATGCAGAAGGCTTACATCAGTTGGTTTAAGTTTCATGCATTAGAGTGTCCTGGTTGTAGTTTGTCTACTACCTTCACAGTGTGCACGATTTAATGTTGTTGTTTTTGTTGTTGAGGCTGTGCATGTTGGTGAGTAGGTAGTGGCATAGGTGTCACATTTATGTTATTCACAGACACATTCCTTTCAGAAGGGCTGTGCTGTGCTTGCCAGTTTGCAGGACCCGGTTCCTGTCACTGTTCATTGGCTGCGGGCATGTTTTCATTTGCAAAGGATGCATTATAGCTCCTCTCTATTCGCCTTTTACGATTGAAGTTACCATTGTTCCCATTTTTACTTGGGGATCTATTCACATTACTACTAGCATTGTATGCTGACTGATTACCATTCCCATTATATTTGTTTCCACTGTTATCACCATAGTAATCATTGTCTCTTGGGTAACTGTTCTCTCGTGGGCTACTCCAATTTTGGTTTCGTTGCTTATGATTGCTATTATCTCCTCTGCCACTATTTCTGAACTCACTCTGCTTTCCATCTTCCTGTATCAAATCAAGTGAGTCTGTGGTAGCCATAAACTGCTTGAGGTCTGCATCAGGGACATTACCGGTTTCTCACTATCGGTCTCTGGTGACACATCCTAGAATATTGCTCAAGTGTCTAGAACCAATACCAAACAGGACTAAATGGGTATACTGAACACAAGCAAAGAAGGTCAGCATGAAGTTTGGTTGACCCATGGCAGAGTATCACAGAGATGCTAAAGAAACAGAACTGCAGACTCTTGAAAATAGACTTAAACTAACCCCAGAAATTATATTTACGAAGGCTTTAGAACCAGCTTTAAATGAAGCACACCATAATATATATCCGATGTCTGCTTGTGTCTGTATGTGTGGATGGATATGTGTGTGTGTGTGCGAGTGTATACCTGTCGCAACAAACTGTTGCCTCATCAGGAAAGAGGGAAGGAGAGGGAAAGACGAAAGGAAGTGGGTTTTAAGGGAGAGGGTAAGGAGTCATTCCAATCCCGGGAGCGGAAAGACTTACCTTAGGGGGAAAAAAGGACAGGTATACACTCGTACACACGCACATATCCATCCACACATACAGACACAAGCAGACATATTTAAAGACAAAGAGTTTGGGCAGAGATGTCAGTCGAGGCGGAAGTGTAGAGGCAAAGAAGTTGTTGAAAGACAGGTGAGGTATGAGTGGCGGCAACTTGAAATTAGCGGAGATTGAGGCCTGGCGGATGACGAGAAGAGAGGATATACTGAAGGGCAAGTTCCCATCTCCGGAGTTCGGATAGGTTGGTGTTGGTGGGAAGTATCCAGATAACCCGGACGGTGTAACACTGTGCCAAGATGTGCTGGCTGTGCACCAAGGCATGTTTAGCCACAGGGTGATCCTCATCACCAACAAACACTGTCTGCCTGTGTCCATTCATGCGAATGGACAGTTTGTTGCTGGTCATTCCCACATAGAATGCATCACAGTGTAGGCAGGTCAGTTGGTAAATCACGTGGGTGCTTTCACACGTGGCTCTGCCTCTGATCGTGTACACCTTCCGGGTTACAGGACTGGAGTAGGTGGTGGTGGGAGGGTGCATGGGACAGGTTTTGCATCGGGGGCCAGAGGGTAGGGAAGGTGGTTTGGGGATTTCATAGGGATGAACTAACAGGTTACGAAGGTTAGGTGGACGGCGGAAAGACACTCTTGGCGGAGTGGGGAGGATTTCATGAAGGATGGATCTCATTTCAGGGCAGGATTTGAGGAAGTCGTATCCCTGCTGGAGAGCCACATTCAGAGTCTGGTCCAGTCCCGGAAAGTATCCTGTCACAAGTGGGGCACTTTTGTGGTTCTTCTGTGGGGGATTCTGGGTTTGAGGGGACGAGGAAGTGGCTCTGGTTAATTGCTTCTGTACCAGGTCGGGAGGGTAGTTGCGGGATGCGAAAGCTGTTTTCAGGTTGTTGGTGTAATGATTCAGGGATTCCGGACTGGAGCAGATTCGTTTGCCACGAAGACCTAGGCTGTAGGGAAGGGACCGTTTGATGTGGAATGGGTGGCAGCTGTCATAATGGAGGTACTGTTGCTTGTTGGTGGGTTTGATGTGGACGGACGTGTGAAGTTGGCCATTGGACAGGTGGAGGTCAACGTCAAGGAAAGTGGCATGGGATTTGGAGTAGGACCAGGTGAAACTGATGGAACCAAAGGAGTTGAGGTTGGAGAGGAAATTCTGGAGTTCTTCTTCACTGTGAGTCCAGATCATGAAGATGTCATCAATAAATCTGTACCAAACTTTGGGTTGGCAGACTTGGGTAACCAAGAAGGCTTCCTCTAAGCGACCCATGAATAGGTTGGCGTACGAGGGGGCCATCCTGGTGCCCATGGCTGTTCCCTTTAATTGTTGGTATGTCTGGCCCTCAAAAGTGAAGAAGTTGTGGGTCAGGATGAAGCTGGCTAAGGTGATGAGGAAAGAGGTTTTAGGTAGGGTGGCAGGTGATCGGCGTGAAAGGAAATGCTCCATCGCAGCGAGGCCCTGGACGTGCGGAATATTTGTGTATAAGGACGTGGCATCAATGGTTACAAGGATGGTTTCCGGGGGTAACAGATTGGGTAAGGATTCCAGGCGTTCAAGGAAGTGGTTGGTGTCCTTGATGAAGGATGGGAGACTGCATGTAATGGGTTGAAGGTGTTGATCTACGTAGGCAGAGATACGTTCTGTGGGGGCTTGGTAACCAGCTACAATGGGGCGGCCGGGATGATTGGGTTTGTGGATTTTAGGAAGAAGGTAGAAGGTAGGGGTGGGGGTGTCGGTGGGGTCAGGAGGTTGATGGAGTCAGGTGAAAGGTTTTGCAGGGGGCCTAAGGTTCTGAGGATTCCTTGAAGCTCCGTCTGGACATCGGGAATGGGGTTACCTTGGCAAACTTTGTATGTGGTGTTGTCTGAAAGCTGACGCAGTCCCTCAGCCACATACTCCCGACGATCAAGTACCACGGTCGTGGAACCCTTGTCCGCCGGAAGAATGACGATGGATCGGTCAGCCTTCAGATCACGGATAGCCTGGGCTTCAGCAGTGGTGATGTTGGGTGTAGGATTAAGGTTTTTTAAGAAGGATTGAGATGCAAGGCTGGAAGTCAGAAATTCCTGGAAGGTTTGGAGAGGGTGATTTTGAGGAAGAGGAGGTGGGTCCCGCTGTGACGGAGGTCGGAACTGTTCCAGGCAGGGTTCAATTTGGATGGTGTCTTGAGGAGTCGGATCATTAGGAGTAGGATTAGGATCATTTTTCTTCGTGGCAAAGTGATACTTCCAGCAGAGAGTACGAGTGTAGGACAGTAAATCTTTGACGAGGGCTGTTTGGTTGAATCTGGGAGTGGGGCTGAAGGTGAGGCCTTTGGATAGGACAGAGGTTTCGGATTGGGAGAGAGGTTTGGAGGAAAGGTTAACTACTGAAGTAGGGTGTTGTGGTTCCAGATTGTGTTGATCGGAATTCTGAGGTTTTGGAGGGAGTGGAGCTGGAAGTGGGAGATTGAGTAGATGGGAGAGACTGGGTTTGTGTGCAATGAGAGGAGGTTGAGGTTTGCTGGAAAGGTTGTGAAGGGTGAGTGAGTTGCCTTTCCGGAGGTGGGAAACCAGGAGATTGGATAGTTTTTTGAGGTGGAGGGTGGCATGCTGTTCTAATTTACGGTTGGCCTGTAGGAGGATGCTCTGAACAGCCGGTGTGGATGTGGGAGAGGAAAGATTAAGGACTTTTATTAAGGATAGGAGTTGACGGATGTGTTCATTGGCTGAGTTGATGTGTAGGTGAAGGATTAGGTGGGTGAGGGCAATGGATTGTTCAGTTTGGAACTGGTATAGGGACTGATGGAAGGAAGGGTTGCAGCCAGAGATGGGAACTTTGAGTGTGAGGCCTTTGGGGGTAATGCCAAATGTTAGACAAGCCTGAGAAAATAAAATATGCAAGCGTAATCTGGCTAGGGCGAAGGCATGTTTGCGGAGGGAATGTAAATAAAACTTAATGGGGTCATTGTGGGGGTGTTGTGAGGGTGACATGGTATTAGAAGGTGGAAAGTAACATGAGGTGAAATGAAAATGAAAATAAAAATATATGTAGAGAGATAAAGGTGAACCGGAAAGAAACTGGAGATCTTACGATATATGCCTGTACATCCACTAGCCATATCTGCTTAGCCATTTTACACTCCCTGTCAATCTCATTTTTGAGACATTTCTATTCCTTTTTGCCTACTTCATTTACTGCATTTTTATATTTTCTCCTTTCATCAATTACATTCAATATCTATTCTGTTACCTGAGGATTTCTAATAGCCCTCATCTTTTTACCTGCTTATAGTCTACTGCCTTCACTATTTCATCTCTCAAAACTACCCATTCTTGTTCTACTGTATTTGTTTCCCCTGTTCTTGTCAATCATTCCCAAATGCTCTCTCTGAAACTCTCTACAACCTCTGGTTCTTTCAGTTTATCCAGGTCCCATCTCCTTAAATTCCCACTTATTTGTAGTTTCTTCAGTTTTAATCTACCGTTCATAAACAACAGATTGTGGTCAGAGTCCACATCTGCTCCTGGAAATGTCTTCCAATTTAAAACCTGGTTCCTAAATCTCTGCCTGGCCATTATATAATCTATCTGAATCCTTCCAGTGTCTCCAGGCCTCTTCCACATATAAAACCTTCTTTTATCATTCTTAAACCAAGTGTTAGTTGTGATTAAGTTATGCTCTGTGCAAAATTCTACAAGGTGGCTTCCTCTTTTGTTCCTTACCCCATTCCATATTCACCTACTTCTTTCCTTTCTCTTCCTTTCCCTACTATCGAATTCCAGTCTCCCATGACTGTTAAATTCTTGTCTCCCTCAACTATCTGAATAATTTCTTTTATCTCATCATGCATTTCTTCAATCTCTTCATCATCTGCAGAGCTAATTGGCATATAAACTTGTACTACTGTGGTAGGCATGGGCTTCGTGTCTGTCTTGGCTAAATAATTCATTCACTATGCTTACCTGCACTCCTATTTTTTAAATTCATTATTAAACCTACTCTTGCATTACCCGTCTTTGATTTTGTATTTATAACCCTGTATTCACCTGACAAGAAGTCTTGTTCCTCCTGCCACCGAACTTCACTAATTCCCACTGTATCTAACTTTAACCTATCCATTTCCCTTTTTAAATTCTCCAACCTACCTGCCGGATTATGGGATCTGAATTCCGTGCTCCGATCCGAAGAATGCCAGTTTTGTTTCTCCTGATAAGAACGTCCTTGTGAGTAATCCCAGCCTGCAGATCCAAATGGGGGGCTATTTTCCGTCCAGAATATTTTACCCCAGAGGATGCCATCATCATCTAACCATACAGTAAAGCTGCATGCCCTCGGGAAAAATTATGGCTGTAGTTTCCCCTGGTTTTCAGCCATTCACAATACCAGCACAGCAAGGCCTTTTTGGTTAACGCTACAAGGCCAGATCACCAATGGGCTTGCTGCAATGATAACACCAGTTCCTGTCAGATCACTGAAGTTAAGCACTGTCAGCCTAGGCTAGCATTTGGATGGGTGAGCATCTGGTCTGCCGAGCACTGTTGGCAAGCGGGATGCATTCAGCCCTTGTCAGGCAAACTGAGCTACTTGATTGAGAAGTAGCGACTCCCATCTTGTAAACTGACATACAGACGGGAGAGCAGTGTGCTGACCACATGCCTCCCCATATACGCATGCAGTGACGGCTGTGGGCTGAGGATGACACGGTGGCCGGTTGGTACCATTGCGCCTTCCAAGGCCTGTTCGGATGGAGTTCAGTTTTACAAGGCCAAATCAGCCAGTCATCCAGACTGTTGCCCCTGCAACTACTGGAAAGGCTGCTGCCCCTCTTCAGGAACCACACGTTTGTCTGGCCACTCGACAAATACCCCTCCATTATGATTGCGCATATAGTACGGCTATCTACATCGCTGAGCCACACAAGCCTCCCCACCAACAGCAAGGTCCATGGTTCATGGGAGGGGGGGGGGGGGTAATGAGTATTACATAAATGATACTACCTTGTACTTTTTGATAAGGATGCTGGCAGTGTAAGCATGAGATTACCATCTAGCTTACTGGCTGCTGCTGTGTGAAGAGAGAAACTATATACCTATCCTTACAGAACATTTTTACTTATTTTGTGCATATGTATATTTCGATCTATTGATTTTTATTATTTACCATGACAGTTCCCCTACCACTGTCAGATTATTCTTGGATGAATGGAAATGAATACCGGTAAATTAGTTATGAAATGCTTGCTCTGCCTACGCTACAATCCATCTCAAGCGTGTGGGTTACATCACAAGTTGGACTGCCAGTGGGGAAAGAAGGAAAGGGCAGAGGGTCAAAGTCTTTGTCTCAAAAATGGTACGAAATCTGAATTTCCATACATGCAGAGGTGGGTGACTTGTCTCTTACTAGAAATCTCCTCAGAAAAGCCGTTTTATAGTGGGAATTTACTGATATCCTTCAGTTCCTTCTTTTACTTTAGATTTAAATGGCACCCCTGAAGTTATTTATTTTACCGATGATAAACTTTTTGGGTGTGCAGCCACCCAATATTATGCCTACATAGTCCCATATTTAAAACTGTTTACCATTACTTAAAAGCTGTATGAAAAAAATCGTCGTTTTATTGTAAATGTCTGTGACTTTCACCGTCTGCACTCTATGCTGAAACATTTCTATTTGAAGTGCGTGTATGAACACTTCTAATTCATTCTAATTCTGTACTTGACTGTGATGGGAATGCGTTTTTTTATAAAAAAAAACTATTTGTAAGTACTAATAGTATGCAAAATGGTAAGTTCATTGCGAACGGATGTACATATTGTTTATAATATTGTTTAATATAACTTAACTCGTTTCACAAACGTTAAATTTCTCCGTAAAACTAATGATCTTTATGTGGATTGCCAAGATAATGACAATTTTTATGTAACAATTTATACCTTTTTTTAAAAAAACGCTAAGTTAAGTACTGCATGCAATCCGTTTAACATGTGCGGCCTCCGCTAACCTCTGCTTTAAGCTTTTACAAAGTTTTCCCCGAGTCGAAACTATTGCCCAACACTGCCATGAGCGCCTCACTGGCGCAACTGACCTTCATGTAGTTATCTCTCTTTACTTGTGCGAACTTTGAATTTATGCCGGGATAGATCACTGGAACGACTGCGAGTGCTAAGAGCTTTGGTGAACTGACGTAATATTGTTTTGTTTTGTTGTGAATTTACGCTTAGTACTGCGGAAAAGTTGTGGTTTTGTGAATTGTATTGACGTGTGGTGCTGGACTGCAGACACAATGTCTCTTGAAACAATTCCAAAAGATCTGAGAAATCTTAGAGCGTGTCTAGTGTGCTCGCTCATAAAGGTCAGTTCAGTATTGGTTGATATTTAATTCACAGTTTATTTCTGTATTTACAGTTGTAAGTAGTCCTACGATGTGGGTAACTGGCAAGAGATTTCTCATTTTCAGACATTAGATCAGTTTGAATTCGACGGCTGTGACAATTGCGATGAATTTCTGCGTATGAAAAACAACAGAGATAATGTATACGATTGTACGAGTGCCAATTTTGATGGGTAATCTTTTTAATATATTATGTTGTACCTCTTGTATAATAAGTCACGCATTTCTTTTATATATCTGTGCCACTGTTCTTGAAATGAGGCACTGAGAACCGCAAGGGCCTAAAGCTCACCAGAGGCGGGCCCATATTGAAGCGAGTCCCAGCGAAACTATTGAAACATTTTCTCGTTACAGCACAGCCTGCTCCACTGAAAGATGTACAGCTGTCAGGCGCATACATACATGCCACAACCAACTGATTGATTGATATTTATTTGGCCCAATTTGATTACATTTCGTACAAAGTGTGTACTTATAATATAAGACAAGTCGGCCTTAAATCTATTTTCTTACAATATGTAACCTATTTATTATAATTTAATACATCAAAGTGGCAATATTTATAATAACATTGCATACATTTTTTTACCCATTTTTTAGGTTCTGAAAATTGTTTACTTACTGCGTTGTACTCATATTTACACTTTTCTCTCAACATTCATGTTCTCATGTTATTTTGATACAATATGTTCATTTAGTTACAGCACCTCTATAACAGTAACAGTAGTTTTCGTTATTCATTGATACATATACTCTTCTACACTATGAAATTTCTATTCCATTAAATAATCCTTTGAAAGTTTTTGGAATGTCTTTTCATTTTCCTGCAAACCCTTTGGAAGCCATTTTACGAGTTTGACGCCCTAGTATCGAGGACCTTTTTCAGCAACCCTCGGTTGGTGTTGTATACTTCTCAGCTGGACATTATTTTCTTGTTTCATATGTATGAATGTCTGCATTTCTTTCTAATACTGCAAGTCCTTATATTAATGATATTATTGTTTTGTAAATTATAGAGGTGGAAATGTCAGTATTTTTAGACTGCATGAGTCTTTTTGTATTTTTTCTGCTGGAATTTCCCCAAACAGTAATTCCATATTGTAGTTGTGGCTCAAATAGAGCGTGGTACACTATACATAAAAGCTAATTGTCGGCATAATGTAGCTAATATTATCCATATGTTGACTCCACTGGAGCTTATTGTCAACTGTAATCCCCAAAAATTTAATAGTGTTGACTTCTTACAATCTTGTCTCACCTATGAATATATCTATGTGTTCTTCCTTTTCTCTATTTGTGAACACCATGAACATTGTCTTTCTTTTAGATTTAAAATTAGGTCATTTTGTATATAGCTGTATTACAATGATTCCTCGTTCCTTTCACTACTAATTCCATTTCTGTGTGTACAATATTTACTTTTACTGGGACGTGTGATGTAACACAGTTATTGAAACATTCAGCATTGTATCTGTTTTGTTGTTCCTTTTGTAAATTTGGTCTACATTTTCGCTCATCTGAATGAATTGACACATGGTTTGTCGCATTCGTATAGTTTCCTTGTTTTTCTAGAGCTTCAAACTATCAGTAAGATGTGCAATTAGAGCATCCACTTGCAAAATTTCAGCTTTGTCTATTATTTTAGTTTCGAGCTGTTGTTTTCGTTCTGTGCCTTGCACTGATCAGTTTACATACCGTGCATCATGATGATAGTTGTTTGTTTTTCTCCAGCATGCTTCACAAAAAAAATTTTTTATTGGAGTGAGCATACCTGGAATACAGGTACCGTATTCATTCATTTCATTTGTGCACTTTAAACATACAGTTCAGAACTGTACTAAACACTTATTTGAAAGATTTTCACTAGTACATACACTGATTTATAGTTACGCTGCGACCACACTTTATACAAATTTCGCTAGCTTGATATTGTAACAAACTCTCTCGTAACAGCAAAAATTACACCTGTAGCCTTGATTCTTCTCTCATTTATTTTCGCAAATTTGATTATATTCATAGGATTATTTCGCTAAGCACGTGCTATCTTGATTTGTTACACTATGTTTAACTGCTCTACAACCGCCTTTCCTCTATTTTTGTGATAATATGATGCACAATACACTTAGGAGCGCTATAAAATCCTCGGCATCTATATATTACATATATTTTTCAATCTTTACGTTTATAGCGACAACCGTTTGTCTTAGGCCCTTATGGTTCTCAGCGGCTAAAATGTTTAAATTATGTCAGGTAAATCTGCATGTCTTCAATGATTAATATTTGTACTAGGTTTTATGAAATTTTAGTAATTCTACCCATACTCTAGTATTGCATACGAATTGTTGACATGTCTTTTTTATTTGTTTATTAGATTGCGATGGAAGTGTTTTACTGTGAAAAGTAAAGATGTTGATAATTTAGTTGTAAACTCTTATAAGCAGTTTGTGAACCAAGGGGATGTTAGAACAGCACCAATATCGCACTCTAGCTGAACAACAAAATCTTTGATTGTAAGGTTAGTTTTGACTTAGAAAATGGATGGCACTCCAGAATAGCCAAATATAGTACATTTTGCTTATAGCTTTGGATTTCTCAAAAGGCAGGCACTCAAAAAGAATGTGTGAAGTACCCATATATTCCTCATTATATGCTTTGCTGGAGATCCTTCTCCGATGATAATGTCTTTCTTTCAGCACGTAACACTGATTTGGGCAATTACATAATTGGTTACATACCTTTATCATCTGACTGTATTGTTCCAAGAATTATCCAGCCTCTGAAGTAACCGGTATACGGCAATAATAACATATCACCAAGAAGCCACACAGATAACCCGATGTAGTTGTACTAATTGTGAAGAAATTCACTTTCCATGAAAAAGGATGCCTACTGATGTACACAACTTCAGGCTAATGCCAGGATGATTTAAACTAATAGGTTATAAGTGACAGTATCCAATTTCTTTGCCTGTTATTATTGTAAACTAAACTAATTTTGGTGCTGTACTTCATTATTTATTCACAGACTGCCATAGTCTAACATTTTTTAAACCTGATTTTTTTTCTGTTACAAAGTTTTGAGTGTGTTTTGACATATATTATGACCTTGGCAATGAAAAGAAATGAGGGCAAATGATAGAAATAAATATATTACTCGTGGAGAACTTTCTAAGATGATTTTGCAATCTTCCCTTGTGTAATGCCTTTCCATTTTATACCTGTATAAAAACATCACCACATTGTACTCAGTTGTTTGTTGTGTCTTATTGTTCTGTTTTCTTGTGCGGTATTCAAAATGTGTGGCAGCCATGGAATGAAGTATTTTGTCTCCATTATGAGGCAGGGGTTTCTCGCTAAATGATGATATTTGTGAGGAATGAAACTGCAGCTAAACAGAGAGAAAATTTTTATTTATCAAACTATATAGACTTGATATTTTAAAATTGTATATACTGTTTATTTATACGGAAAAAAACCAGCTCATCTTTGTAATAACTATTTTTGTTTTTGTACGGTTGTAGTTCCCAGAATGGGAGCTCTTTCAATATAATATCTAATTATGTACACAATAGCGTAATAGTGTTCTGTAGTCATATGAGCCTTACAAAAACTGCTCAGGTGACTGATCATTTTGTTACTATTAGCAACAAGTACTATTTTAATTACAGATTCCCATTACTGTACTATCACATCTACATCTCTATTTTGCAAGCCACCTTACAGTTTGTGTTGGAGGGTACTTGGGGAACTTGGTGTGTGTGTGTGTGTGTGTGTGTGTGTGTGTGTGTGTGTGTGTGTGTGTGTGTTCGCTATTCCAGTAACAAATGAAGTGATGGGAAGAACAATCGTTGGTAAGTATCTGTAAAAGCCCAAATTTCTGTAATCTTTTCTACCTCCTCCCCCCCCCCCCCCCCCCACACACACACACAGAATTCATGTAAAAGAAAGAAATATATTGGCTGACTCTTATAGGAACATACACTTTGGGAATTTTAACCATCAACTGCATGGGATGCACGATCTTTCCATTTTATTGTCTGCCACTGGAGATGGATGAGTGTCTCCTTGATAATTTTGTCTTGCTGAATGAAACTGTAATGAAATACACTGCTGTTCTAGACCGACCCGTACCATATTCCTGACATTCGACAATGTGCAAGTGCCTTTATAGATTAAAGCGGATTATGAGCTTATTTCTGTTCGGCCTACAAGGTGTTACCAGTGTCAGTGGTTTAACCATACACGGCAGTCTTGTTCAAGTGCGGCTAAATGCGTTACCTGTGGCAGGAACGCCCACGAGGGTGACTGTCCACCTCTGTCCCCTCGTTGCATCAACTGTATGGGTGACCATGCTGCCTCCTCTCGCGACTGCCCCGTCTACAAAGATGAGGAAAGTATACAGGAAATTCAAGTGAAAGAGAAGGTGTCGACCTTGGCTGCTCGCAAGTTGTTCAATAGCAGAAAGCCCACTATGCTTCCGGCAGGTAAATACAGTACCGTTCTCGCCTCCCTTCGGCCTACCAGAGAGGTAGCTACACAGAAATGCAATCTAACATTTAGCGATTCGGTCTTCCGATCGGCCAGTGCTAAGATCGCCCGATCAACGTCTCCTCTTCCTCCCACCAACCCTAAGGCTCAAACATCATCATCTGCTACTGCTAAGACGAGGACCTCTAAATCAGATGCTCGGACCTTCAACAAAGAACTGACATGCGAAGATTTCTTGCGTACACAAACTTCACAGCCATCAACCGTTCTTTCGACAAAACGTAATTCTTCAAAGAAGGCTCATAGAAAAAAAGAGTTCTCCATCACCGCTGAGGCGCGTTTCTTCTCCTGCGTCACCCAGTGGTCGCCGTCCCCGGCCATCTTCAGTTTCGCCAGGCTGCACCGCTGGTAGCCGATCATCTGGCCTTTCACCAGCGGAGGACGCTGCCCCTCCTGACCAGCTCAGGACAGTGGCAGACGCAACTGTTGAGTTGATGGACCATGACTCACCACCTATCGATTGCAGCAGCAGTGCTCCCTCGAAGCCAAGCCTTCAGTGTCCATCGAGGTGACCCCTTCTTGTTTCTTCTTTTTGTTTTCATAATGGCACTTGTTCAATGGAATATACGCGGCATTTGGTCCAACCGAGAGGAACTAAAATTGCTCTTTCGAATGCACTGCCCGCTTGTCGTAGGTCTCCAAGAAACGAAGTTACACCCATATGATCGTATTGACCTGGTACACTATACCTCCGTGCATTTTGACCTACCCCCCCATGGCAGGTATTCCAGCTCGCGGAGGGGTCATGTTGCTGGTTCGGGATGATGTCTACTATGATCCAATCACATTGCACACATATCTGCAGGCAGTTGCCGTCCGAATTACTCTCCCCAATTTCACATTTTCTGTTTGTACTGTTTACACTCCATCATCATCTGCCTTTACTAAGGCAGACATGATACAACTGATTGCTCAGCTTCCTACACCATTTTTGTTGATTGGAGACTTTAATGCTCACCATCCCCTTTGGGGCTCTCCAGCATCCGGCCCGAGAGGCTCCCTCTTGGCAGACATTTTCAACCACCTCAGTCTAGTCTGCTTAAATACCGGTGCACCTACCTTCCTTTCGGACGCAACATATACCTATTCCCACTTGGACCTCTCAATATCCACTATCTAACTTGCACGTCGGTTCGAGTGGTATGCTCTGTCTGACACATACTCGAACGACCATTTCCCCTGCGTAATCCATCTCCTGCATCACACCCCTTCTCCACGTTCCACTAGCTGGAACATCTCCAAAGCCGACTGGGGGCTTTTTCACTTCCCTGACGACCTTCCATGATCTAAACTTCTCCAGCTGCGATAGTCAGGTTGCATACATCATGGACGCTATTCTCACTCCTGCTGAATATTCCATCCCTCATACTTCCTCTTCTCCATGTCGAGTCCCAGTCCCCTGGTGGACTACAGCACGCAGTGACGCTATTCGTGCTCGGCAATGTGCTTTATGTAACTTCCAATGCCACCAGTGCCACCCTACGATGGCGAACTGTATCAGTTACAAATGACTCCGTGCACAATGTCATAATGTTATCAAAGAAAGCAAAAAGGCTTGTTGGGTGGCTTTCACCAGCTCTTTCAACAGTTTTACTCCTCCTTCGGTTGTCTGGGGTGGCCTGCGACGGTTATCTGACACCAAGGTCACTTTTACGCGGAGGTTCCGAGCTCTGCCCACTACCACCCTGCCTTGCTCCCCCGAAAACAAACAGAGGAGGCACGGCCACCTTCTTTCCAATCTTTGAATCGTGAAAGTTACAATGCCATCTTCACCGTGTGGGAACTTGAAAGTGCACTCACCCGGTCCCGATCCTCTGCTCCAAGGCCCGATGGTATCCGTATTCAGATGCTGAAGAACCTTTCTCCTGCAGTCCTGCAGGTAAAGGCTTTCTTCTTTGAGCCTATAATCGCATCTGGACTGAAGGTCATGTTCCCGCACACTGGCGTGAAGCAGTTGTTGTTCCCACACCCAAACCAGGACAGGACAAACACCTTCCTTCCAGTTATCGCCCTATCTCCCTTACCAGCTGCGTCTGCAAGGTGATGGAGTGCATGGTAAATTCTCGATTGGTTTGGCTCCTTGAATCTCGATGCCTCCTTACCAATGTCCAATGTGGCTTTAGTAGGCGCCGCTTTGCTGTTGACCACCTAGTTACCTTGTCGACCTTCATTATGAACAACTTTTTGCGTAAGCGCCAGACGGTGGCTGTGTTCTTAGATTTTGAGAAGGCTTACGACACCTGTTGGAGGGCGGGCATTCTCCGCACCATGCACACTTAGGGCCTTCGCGGTCCCCTCCCTTTTTTTTATTAATGCATTTTTAATGGATCGAATTGTCAAGGTACATGTGAGTTCTGTTTTGTCAAATGCCTTTCGCCAGGAGAATGAGGTGCTCCAGGGCTCTGTTTTGAGCATGGCCCTTTTTGCCATAGCTATCAATCCAATAATGGATTGCCTTCCCGCTGACGTTTCAGGCTCCCTTTTCGTGGACGACTTTACGATCTACTGCAGCGCTCAGAGAACATGTCTCCTGGAGCGCTGTCTTCAGCGTTGTCTCGACCGTCAATTTACCTGGAGTGTTGCTAATGCTTTCCATTTTTCTGGTGAGTAAATGGTCTGTATGAACTTCTGGTGTTACAAACAGTTTCTTCCACCATCCTTACATCCCAGTCCTGTTGCTCTCCCATTCTTGGAGACAACAAAATTTTTTAGGTATTACATTTGACAGGAAACTTTGCTGGTCTCCACATGTGTCTTACTTGGCTGCTCGTTGTACCCGTTCCCTAAGTGTCCTCCATGTTCTCAGCGGTACATCATAGGGAGCAGATCGAATGGTCCTGCTTCGCTTATATCAGTCCATTGTCTGATCCAAGCTGGATTATGGGAGCTTTGTCTACTCTTCTGCCGTCGATATACTGCTCGAGGTTTGTCGAACTTAGTTCGAGGCTCGCTATTAACATCTTTATTTACACAGATGACTCCGAGACTACTGCTGGCGTCAGATACCTTTCAGTACTGGCCCCTTGACCAGTGTTCAAGCTTTACTGCTGAGCTTTTTGCTCTCTATCAGGCTATTCAGTATATCTGCCGCCATCATCATTCTCCCTATGCCATCTGCTCTGATTCTTTGAGCGCCATACAGTGTCTCCGTGACCCATATTCGAACCACCGTCTCGTGGAACGAATTCAACGGTCCCTTCAGTTGCTAGTTGATACTGGTGCTTGTATCCTTTTTTTGTGGATTCCTGCCCACATTCGTGTGCCTGGGAACGAAGCTCCTGATGCTGTGGCCAAGGCTGCTGTCCTCCTGCCTCGGACAGCTTCCTTTTGTGTCCTTTCAACTGATGTTAGTGGGGTTCTTTGTCGGCATGTTTCATCATTGTGGCATGAGGCTTGGTCCTCTCTCCATGAAAATAAGCTTAGGGCCATCAAACTGATCCCGACAGCTTGGACGACCTCCACACGCCCTTCCCGGCGAGACGAGGTCATTTTGGCCATGTTGCGGATTGGGCATTGCCGATTTAGCTACCACCCCGCAGTGCCCCTGTGGTCATCCATTGATGGTGCGCCATATTTTATTGTCCTGTCCCCATTTTATTCACTCTCGTGTTGTCCTGTGTCTGCCGTCTACCTTACACGAACTTTTAGCTGATGACACTTGAGCAGCTGCTCGTATCCTTAGTTTTATTACATTGACAGACTTGTCCAAAAAGATCAAACTCTTTTATTTTGTTTATCTGCGTCTTTGTAAGTACTCTGGTGTTGCCCCCTTGCGTTTTTGTAAGTACTCTGGTGTTGCCCCCTTGCGTTTTTTAAAGTACTCTCTGGTGTTGCCCCCTTGCATTTTTCTACGCTATTAGTGCAATAACATTTGTGACTGGGCACTAATGACCTTAGTAGTTGAGCGCCATAAACAAAAACAAAAACATAAGCTCTGGGCAGCCTTCAGCAACCACCCTGTGGTGTGGCAGTGGAACATTGTGTGTCACAGGGAATGGGGTTCTTGGCCTGTCCAGCCAGATCACAAGGATGGTAAAAACCTTTATCAAAAACCCTCTCAGTCTCAAGGTGTGCTGTGCACTGATGAGGTTGATGGCTGTTGAGGTAGAATAGTCATTAGGGGACAACCTCAGTAGCATAAGGCTTACTCAGGCAATCAGGGCTCTGTCTGAGTGGACCTTTATTTCCCCTAGCTGCTTGTGGGACCGAGACAGTCCCCTCAGAATTTTCTCTTCCTCTTCCCAGGGGAATTGCTGATAGGTAACCAACACCCAGTCTAACAAGAGGCATGTAGCCAGTCCTCCAGACTTAGGGATTATGCAGAGTCTTTTGGTGTATAGTAACAGAATGAAGATGGTGGTCAGAATGTGTTTCTAATAATGAAATGGAAAGAGGGCAGCTACGAGAAAGTCTCTCCATTCTACATCCAAGACGGTGTAGTGGGGGCATTGCTAGAACTTCAAAATCTGTCATGCACTTTTGTAATGGTAACCTGCTGGTAGAAAAGTCTAGTGTCCAACAAGTAAAGACTTGCAGAAACCCCAACGCTTTAGGGAGTATGCAATCAAAAGTGAACTGCATAACAGTTTGAACTACAACAAAGGCATTGTGACATGCAGAGAATTATTCGATATTCCCAAAGAGGAACTGAAAGCTAAGTTGGCCAAATAAGGTATTGTTGATGTGCAAAATGTCATGAGAAAGGTGGACAGTGATCTGATCAAATCAGACTTGTTTATACTTACATTTAACAGCACCTACCTTCCACGGACGTGTCAAGGCAGATTTCCTTTGCCTCAGTGTGCGGCCTTATGTTCCCAACCCAGTGTGCTGTTACAAATGCCAGTGCTTTGGGCACACTGTGCCACGTGTGCCAAATGTGGTAAGGCCACCTGCGAAGGAGTTGGTTGTTCATGTCCTCTGAAGTGTGTCAACTGCTCTGGGCATCATCCTGTATGTAGTAGGAACTGCAGTGTCTTCCTTGAAGAAAGGAAGATCCAGGAGATAAAAATGACAAAGCACATCCCATATGGTGAAGCCAAAAACACTTACATGGCCATGCACCCTTCCACATACACTGCCCCCTTTGCTTCCATTCTGAAACACTACACAAGTGGAAGTTGCTAGTGTCAGCACAAGTACCTGCATTTGTCAATGCACTTTTGCTGCTGCAGTTATTTTGAAACTCCTACCCCCCCCCCCCCCCCCCCCCCCCCCCCTCAGAACAGCAGATAAGGCTGTGGTTGCTGTGTTTCAGAGCTCCAAGAGTTCACTCTGGTCCACTGTCCAGTGCTACCTCTACTGCAGCTATGGTTGTGGCTCTGAAGGCTACCTAGGACAAAAAAAATCAAAGGCAAAAGACCAGCCGCTGACAGAATAAGCAGTCTGATGATGTCACTGTCACTCTCTCATGATTTTCACCAAGGAAAATCACCAAAACAGCTGTATGTTTTGAGAAGTTATTTTGTTTAGATAACCAGTTTCGGCATCTCAATAATGTCATCTTCAGGTTCCAATGCACCTATGCACTCCATATATAGATAGGCAGACATATAGATTCTTGCATTACTGGAGCCCTCAGTATATGGAGTCTGCAAGTTTCATAAAGTCTGTGAAGAACACAATCCAGAAACAAATTCACTGAATCTGGATATTGAGGGCTCCAGTTATGCAAGTACTGAAATATCTGATTGTCTATGTATGGAGTGCATAGGGGCATTACTGAAATAATTTCTCAAAACATACAGCTGCTTTGGTGATATTTTTTTATAAATATTTAACTGGCTGCTGTCAGTATCCACAGTAGATTAACAGAGGTCTCTCATGATTCGTCTTTTAAGCTGATGGACTGTGATGTTGGCCTAGGGCACGCTTGTCACCCCGGGATTGAGACTGCACCCATTATTGGCTCCCCTCCCCAGTCGAAAGATGGGCTGAAAGTGCTAACCCTGTGGTAAATGGCTCCCACACTGCAGTGGAGTGTTAATGGGTTCAGGACACATTTGGAGGAACTGAAAATCCTAGCACGGGAATGCCCCCTGTGCTTGTGTTTGCAGAAAACACATTTTAAAGTGTCTGATACCCATGTACTATGGGGCTATACCCTGCATCACAAGGATAACCTGACTGGAAAATGGGCCAAGGGAGGGGTTGCTGCTTGTCAGTAACACACATCACTCCTCTGCTCTCTTCTTGGTTACTGACCTGCAAGACATGGCCCTTGCAGTTCATAAAGGTCTGAAGATCACTATCTACTCACTGTAATTACTTCTGCAGGGGCAATAGACATTGAAGCTCTCACTGATCTTATGCAACAACTCTCCTGCCCATTTCTCATACTGGGTGATTTCAATGTCCATAATGTCTTATGGGGCTCGGACTATACTTGCCCTAGGGGTCAAGTCTTGGAGAAAGGTGTGATACCTCAATAGCTGTGCATCCTCAACACAGGCGGTACCACTCATTTCTCAGGTGCTACTGAGTCATCCTTTCTTTCTTCTCTCTGGACCTGGCAAGCCCTGCTCAGTGGGAAGCAGCTGATGACCTTCATTTCAGTTACCACTTCACGCTGTGCATCCACCTAATGGGTGGAGCATTACATCAACAGAAGCCACTAAATGGATGATCATCAGGACTAACTGGATACTGTTCAGCCAGCTGACTTGTGTTTGAACACCATAACAGTGCCCCGGAGTGGGTGTACCACATCACACGGGTGATCCATCATGCTACAGATTTATCCATCCCAAAGTCCCCAGGTCACCTTGGGAGGCAGCCTGAACCTTGGTGGACTGATAGTGCTGCTGAGCAGTTTGGGACAGGTGAGCTGCTCTCTGATGATTTAAATACCGCCCAACAGCAGACAACCTTACAGCCTTTCAAGTTGCGAAAGCCAAGGCGCAACACGTAATTAGGGAAGGTAGCAAAAAGCCGTGGCAGGTGTTCCTGGGCTCTGTCAATAGCTCACTTGTTCTGTGAAAGTATGGGAAGACGTCAATTGGATTTCCAGTAAACATAGTCATTTTCCAACAGGAGCACTGCTAAAGCAGGGGTGACTGCAAACAATGCCTGGAGACATCACTCAAATGATGGCAGAGCTTTTTGCGATGACTTCTGCCAGTGCCAGCCAGGATCCGGTGTTCTGCTGCTATCGTGCAGCAGTAGAGAGGTGGAAGTTGGCCTTTAGAAACAACAATTCTGAGTCTTTACAACTGCCCTTTCTCCATGTGGGAGTTGGATTCAGCACTATCCGAGACTCATGATACTGCACACAGTCACAACCATATCTGGTGATTAATGCTTCGACAGTTACTGGAGAGTCATCATTATGGGCTGTGCAGGAAAGACACTGGAGTGAATGGTTAACCACTGACTGACTGGTTATTAGCAACCAGGCAACTTATTAGCCACTCTCAGTGTGAATTCCACAGATTTTGGTCCGCTGTCAACAACCTGACCCTGCTGTAGGTGGCTATGCATCAGACTTCCATACATAAACATCTTTGTTTTGGTATTTTCTTTGCCATCAATAAGGCATACTGCACTACTTGGAGACACTGTATCCTTATGCAGCTCCATCAATGAGGCTTTTGTGGCTGGCTCCTCATCTTCATATGGTCTTTCCTGTCTATGTGGACTTTTGTGTCCTGAGTTGGTGACGTGCTGTCAGATCATTTTGAGCAGGAGAATGGTGTTCCTCAGGATAGTGTTTTAAATGTTACCCTCCTTACTGTAACATTAAACAGAATCGCGTCTATGGTAAACAATGCTGTACAGTGTTCCTTATTTTTGGATGCTTTTGCAGTTTTATGTTCCTCCTACAGTGCTTTAACAGAAACTCGTCAGTTGCAACTTGAAGTGCAGAGGTCAGAGTAATGGGCTGCAAAGACAGGTTTTGAATTTTCTGCGGATAAATGTGTGTGTGCTCACTTTAATAACTCTCATTGCATTTTTAATTTACCTGACTCACCATTCTACATTTTAAATAATCTGTGCAGTTTTTGGGCCTCAAATTGTGTTAGTTACCACACCTGAGAGATCTGAAAGCCACAAGCCAGAACACAAAAGGCATTGAATATCTCAAAGTGTCTTAGCCACAGGACTCCAAGAACAGACAAGGTGCGTCTACTCCAGTTTTATACAGCGTACGTGCGATTGTGTCTGGATTATGGGTATATGGGTTAGTGAAACCCCCTTATCTGAAGACTATTGATGCTGTCCACCATGGGGAGATTCAGCTGGCCTAGGTACCTACAGGTCCACCCCCTTACTCAGTCTCTATGCTGAAGCTGGGGAATTGCCACTCACCATCTGGCAGCAGCTCTTGGTTCATCAGGCATGTAAGTTCCTCATTGCTCCGAATTCATTTGCACACTGTACTGTTCTTGTCAATCTCTGGGCTGCCTTTCTCCATTCGTCCATGAGCAACAGGGTGATTTGGGATTCATGTGCAACATGTGTTGGGGTCACTTGGTGTGGAGCAAGTACAACCCCAACTCCAGGGTTTTAACTGCCTGCCACCCTGGTTACTGCAGGGGCCAAGAGTGATTTTAGATTTAGCACAATACAGGAGAGATTGCACTCCTGCTTATGTTTTTAATAAACTGGGCACCACAACTCAGTAGCTGTTTTTACGAATGTGTCTAAACAGGGGAACTCCATTGGTATTGGTTGCTCTGTTGTTTTGCCCAACCATATCCTCATGATCCAACTACCTCAAGGCTTAACTGTTTTCAGTGCAGAATTATGCACAATCTTACTGGCAATGGAGCAAATGAGACATGTTTCAAGTGCTAAATTCCATGTCTATTCTAATTCCCTTAGTGCCCTCCTTCGACTACAAAAGCTGGGAAAGGAGGTGCGTTTCTGTTAGGTGCCAGGGCACAGGGGTATGGAGGGGAACAAAAGTGCGGATATAGCACACAAGGAGGCATGTCGCAATCCTCAATTAGTTCATTGTGCCATCCCCTTGCAAGCTTTTGCTTGCTGTTGAGGCACAGGGTCATGTGTCAGTGGGAAGAAGAATGGCTGAAATTCGCAGATAATTAACTGTGTCTTGGTAAGTCCACAGTGCAGCCATGGCGTACCTCCTTCCAGTCACGCAGGTGGAATGAGGTTCTCCTTACTTATCTTCTCTTAGGTCGTAGTCCTATGATGCATGTCTCTAGCAAGATGACCCTCCAGTGTGTTATACTTGTGGTGTACAGATCACAGTGCACCAAATTTTACTAGACTTTGTTTTATTTTTTGGATCAGAGGGCACCGGTAATGCAGACAGATTTGCCATCTATCAAAATGCTCTCAAATATTGGCCTAAGTAAAAAAGCAGCCAAAGCCAAATCAAACATGTGCACATTGAATGATGTCTCCAATGAAAAACAGATTTCACACTAGATGTCCTACATGGTGTATGCTTCATGATTGGAAATGGAAGTGGGAATGTGGAGAGTTAACGTCTGTGAAGGAGAAGTACAAGCATATTACAATGCATGTGATGGAGATCTTCAAACTCCACCATCAGGAAGGTCATAGCAAAACCAAAAGTGAGACAGTTAAATTTCTCGTGATTTGACACCAGTGACATTTGGGTCTTGCACTGGAAGCATGAAAGCAGTACTGTAAGCCGCAAAGACAAGCATTTTGTTACAATGAAAATGTGCCACAACAGAGATGACATCCAGAAAGTGGTAGAAGACTGGCAACAAGCATCTTGTCCACTCATGACAGCCTACCACAGATGCAAATATCTACAACACCAACAAAAGTGGGTTCAACAAGGAGATGTCTGTGGGCCACACTCTTCCAACTGGGTGTTCTAAAGATATTGTGGGGGTTGTATATTCCGTTACGCAACAACCCATACATACACTGTTGTTCCATTGCTTTCACAGACGGTCAAACTGGCTCCAAAGCTGTTTTTTGTCCTTCAAGAGCCTCGTTCTTCAAGTACTCATACACGTCTGTCCGTGATTCCAGTGCCAAATTTAATCATCCACTCTCACACCTTGGGCAAAATGACCAAAGAATTGTTCAGGACATTTCTACAAGAAACTGTAGTGGAACAAATGAGTGGAGAGAAATTTCCACTAATACTGGTTACTTATGGGCCCCACAAAGACACTAGTGTTCTTCATGACCTGCAAATACAAAACAATCTACCGGAAGACAAAGTCACAGTTCACATAATTCCAGCAAACACAACCTTGATTTGTCAACCACTTGATCTTCATTCCTTCAGAATGTACAAGCCTATGATTCGTAAAATATCCAATGCTGCTTGAGATTCTTCAGAAGAGATTAGTTTGCAACAGTGGAATAATCTTCTTAAGCTACAATCCAATGATCAATTGTGTTCTCCACATTTCTATTATTCTCACTGTCACAGGTGGATGATGGCTAAACCCGTTGAAACTTCAACAAAGTTCTGTTTCAGACAAAAGCTTTCATTGTACGATCTACAGGGTGGATGCGCAAATGTGGGATTCATTAAATGCGCTTGGTGTACAAAAGTAATTTGCTTCACACACTTCTTCGTATGCAATCTGTTGTGTTCTGCCCATTCGTCTGATATAGGGTGCCTAGGAAGCCTCCTTTCTCGTATCGCTAGACAACAGTTCAAGCAAATGATATTAATAGATTTTTGTTACAGTAGGATAAATGACAATACTTAACTATGCGTATTCACAAAGGCAATGGCGACTTGCAAATAATCAGTATCCTTCAGCATATACAATTCCAATGCAAGCAAAACAGTACCATTCGTAAGTCACTGCTGTTGCATTGGGAGGAAGTCTCATCTTCAACTTGGGCCACACCCAGGCAGAGCAGCACTTATATTCTCACCTAGATGCCGCTCCTGTCTCGGTGTCATCCTAGAGAGAGGTCTGTCAGCGTACTATTGGCGACATTGTCTCACCGCTCTCTGCGCACTTCTTGCCCGATGTGCCGGCACTTGATGTTACGCCGAAACACAACCATTATAGTTGAAGCTTCCTTTTGCTGTATGTATGCTTGGATAGATTACAATACTAGTATCATTTGCAAACATAACTAATTCTGCTCGTTGTATGTTAGGTAGATCATTTACATATGTGAATGACACATTGTGTATAGTGTGTGTGTTCTTATTTTGTTTATTATTAGTACTGTCCCCCCATGAACCATGGACCTTGCCGTTGGTTGGGAGGCTTGCGTGCCTCAGCGATACAGATAGCCGTACCGTAGGTGCAACCACAGCGGAGGGGTATCTGTTGAGAGGCCAGACAAACGTGTGGTTCCTGAAGAGGGGCAGCAGCCTTTTCAGTAGTTGCAAGGGCAACAGTCTGGATGATTGACTGATCTGGCCTTGTAACAATAACCAAAACGGCCTTGCTGTGCTGGTACTGCGAACGGCTGAAAGCAAGGGGAAACTACAGCCGTAATTTCTCCCGAGGGCATGCAGCTTTACTGTATGATTACATGATGATGGCGTCCTCTTGGGTAAAATATTCCGGAGGTAAAATAGTCCCCCATTCGGATCTCCGGGCGGGGACTACTCAAGAGGATGTCGTTATCAGGAGAAAGAAAACTGGTGTTCTACGGATCGGAGCGTGGAATGTCAGATCCCTTAATCGGGCAGGTAGGTTAGAAAATTTAAAAAGGGAAATGGATAGGTTAAAGTTAGATATAGTGGGAATTAGTGAAGTTCGGTGGCAGGAGGAACAAGACTTCTGGTCAGGTGACTACAGGGTTATAAACACAAAATCAAATAGGGGTAATGCAGGAGTAGGTTTAATAATGAATAGGAAAATAGGAATGCGGGTAAGCTACTACAAACAGCATAGTGAACGCATTATTGTGGCCAAGATAGATACGAAGCCCACACCTACTACAGTAGTACAAGTTTATATGCCAACTAGCTCTGCAGATGACGAAGAAATTGAAGAAATGTATGATGAAATAAAAGAAATTATTCAGATTGTGAAGGGAGACGAAAATTTAATAGTCATGGGTGACTGGAATTCGAGTGTAGGAAAAGGGAGAGAAGGAAACATAGTAGGTGAATATGGATTGGGGGACAGAAATGAAAGAGGAAGCCGCCTGGTAGAATTTTGCACAGAGCACAACATAATCATAGCTAACACTTGGTTTAAGAATCATGAAAGAAGGTTGTATACATGGAAGAACCCTGGAGATACTAAAAGGTATCAGATAGATTATATAATGGTAAGACAGAGATTTAGGAACCAGGTTTTAAATTGTAAGACATTTCCAGGGGCAGATGTGGACTCTGACCACAATCTGTTGGTTATGACCTGTAGATTAAAACTGAAGAAACTGCAAAAAGGTGGGAATTTAAGGAGATGGGACCTGGATAAACTAAAAGAACCAGAGGTTGTACAGAGATTCAGGGAGAGCATAAGGGAGCAATTGACAGGAATGGGGGAAATAAATACAGTAGAAGAAGAATGGGTAGCTTTGAGGGATGAAGTAGTGAAGGCAGCAGAGGATCAAGTAGGTAAAAAGACGAGGGCTAGTAGAAATCCTTGGGTAACAGAAGAAATATTGAATTTAATTGATGAAAGGAGAAAATATAAAAATGCAGTAAGTGAAACAGGCAAAAAGGAATACAAACGTCTCAAAAATGAGATCGACAGGAAGTGCAAAATGGCTAAGCAGGGATGGCTAGAGGACAAATGTAAGGATGTAGAGGCCTATCTCACTGGGGGTAAGATAGATACCGCCTACAGGAAAATTAAAGAGACCTTAGGGGATAAGAGAACCACTTGTATGAATATCAAGAGCTCAGATGGAAACCCAGTTCTAAGCAAAGAAGGGAAAGCAGAAAGGTGGAAGGAGTATATAGAGGGTCTATACAAGGGCGATGTACTTGAGGACAATATTATGGACATGGAAGAGGATGTAGATGAAGATGAAATGGGAGATACGATACTGCGTGAAAAGTTTGACAGAGCACTGAAAGACCTGAGTCGAAACAAGGCCCCCGGAGTAGACAATATTCCATTGGAACTACTGACGGCCTTGGGAGAGCCAGTCCTGACAAAACTCTACCATCTGGTGAGCAAGATGTATGAAACAGGCGAAATACCCTCAGACTTCAAGAAGAATATAATAATTCCAATCCCAAAGAAAGCAGGTGTTGACAGATGTGAAAATTACCGAACTATCAGCTTAATAAGTCACAGCTGCAAAATTCTAACACGAATTCTTTACAGACGAATGGAAAAACTAGTAGAAGCCAACCTCGGGGAAGATCAGTTTGGATTCCGTAAAAACACTGGAACACGTGAGGCAATACTGACCTTACGACTTATCTTAGAAGAAAGATTAAGGAAAGGCAAACCTACGTTTCTAGCATTTGTAGACTTAGAGAAAGCTTTTGACAATGTTGACTGGAATACTCTCTTTCAAATTCTAAAGGTGGCAGGGGTAAAATACAGGGAGCGAAAGGCTATTTACAATTTGTACAGAAACCAGATGGCAGTTATAAGAGTCGAGGGACATGAAAGGGAAGCAGTGGTTGGGAAGGGAGTAAGACAGGGTTGTAGCCTCTCCCCGATGTTGTTCAATCTGTATATTGAGCAAGCAGTAAAGGAAACAAAAGAAAAATTCGGAGTAGGTATTAAAATTCATGGAGAAGAAATAAAAACTTTGAGGTTCGCCGATGACATTGTAATTCTGTCAGAGACAGCAAAGGACTTGGAAGAGCAGTTGAATGGAATGGACAGTGTCTTGAAAGGAGGATATACGATGAACGTCAACAAAAGCAAAACAAGGATAATGGAATGTAGTCTAATTAAGTCGGGTGATGCTGAGGGAATTAGATTAGGAAATGAGGCACTTAAAGTAGTAAAGGAGTTTTGCTATTTGGGGAGCAAAATAACTGATGATGGTCGAAGTAGAGAGGATATAAAATGTAGGCTGGCAATGGCAAGGAAAGCGTTTCTGAAGAAGAGAAATTTGTTAACATCCAGTATTGATGTAAGTGTCAGGAAGTCATTTCTGAAAGTATTCGTATGGAGTGTAGCCATGTATGGAAGTGAAACATGGACGATAAATAGTTTGGACAAGAAGAGAATAGAAGCTTTCGAAATGTGGTGCTACAGAAGAATGCTGAAGATTAGATGGGTAGATCACATAACTAATGAGGAAGTATTGAATAGGATTGGGGAGAAGAGAAGTTTGTGGCACAACTTGACCAGAAGAAGGGATCGGTTGGTAGGACATGTTCTGAGGCATCAAGGGATCACCAATTTAGTATTGGAGGGCAGCGTGGAGGGTAAAAATCGTAGAGGGAGACCAAGAGATGAATACACTAAGCAGATTCAGAAGGATGTAGGTTGCAGTAGGTACTGGGAGATGAAAAAGCTTGCACAGGATAGAGTAGCATGGAGAGCTGCATCAAACCAGTCTCAGGACTGAAGACCACAACAACAACATTAGTACTGTTAGTTTAATTGTTGTTGTTGTTGTTGTTGTTGTTGTTGTTGTACTACTACTATTACTATTACTTCCACACATGTGAAGCAATTGTTTCTTTATTTTGAAAGCAGACTGCCAAGAGGACATAGCTGTAATCTTCAAACAGCCTTTACATGTCCCTTAGAACACTTTCACACATAACACAGTAAAAAAAGAAATTCTAATTTGGGGGTTTTGAACCCACGACCTTTGGTACAACAACCTAACGCTCCAGCAACTCACATATGGAAGTCATATGAATAAATTATTCTCAGATATGCTTTTGCTGTGCTTTGGTAGTTCTAGTGTTACTTTTAGTTAACATTTACGCCCATTCTGCTGGACGACAGCACATAGTACGAACTAAATCAGAGACTTGATTGATGCTCTATCGACGTACAATGTTTAGTCCAGATCTGAGTGTCTGAAATGTGGAAGTTTAGATATAAGTGAAAATGTGACTGAACTAATTGGTTTTAGGAGTTCCAAAATGAGCTTTTTCAAGTTTAAATCCTCATTCATATTGACACGTAAGATTTTGAAGTTTCCACCCTATTTATTATTTCCTCACCATGTGTTACACTACTCACGGGTGTAGTCCCCCCTAGATGTGAATATGATGCGTCTTTCTAAAATTGAATGTGAGATCATTCATAGAAAACAGGGCAATGATACTTTTAAAAACATTGTTTACCATGCCGTCTTTTGCTGTGTGTATGATTAGATTGATTATAATACTAGTATCATCTGCAAAAAGAACTAATTCTGCTTGACATATGTTAGATAGAAGATCGTTTACAGGTATTGAGGAGTAATAGTGGCTCTAAAACTGAGCCTTTGGGAACTCCATGTGATTTCTCCCCAGTCAGAATAAAATAATTAGAAAATCATTTACAAATACAAATTTTCAAGAACCGGTATTTTGTAAAGAATCTAGTTATATTCTTCAGTCCCTATACATCACTCTCTTAGAGACCATAAAGATGGAAGTAGACTAATTAAAGCACAAACAGAAGCATTTAGCACTCTTGCTTCCCGCACTTCATACACATTTGTAATGGGAAGAAGCCATTCTAATGTGTGGTGCCATTCTAAGCACCCTCTGCCATGCACTTCATAGTAGTTGGCATAAAATTTACTTAAATGTTGACACTTCTTGAATATGGGAATGACCTGTACATTTTTGCAGTCACTTGAACACTTTATCCTTCACTGACCTATCATAGATGGCTGGTAGAAGAAGTTTATAGAATTGTATAGGAATCCCATGTATCAAGTGATTATAGTTAATTTTCTGTCCTGCAATCACTGTTTTCAGTATGTCATTTTTTATGTTTGTGCAGAGATTTAATGAACAAACTTCCGTACAATCTTCCTCAATAATACAAGAATCTCAGTACAGTCTTTCTCAGTGAAACAATTTCAGAAAAAGAAATGCAGTGTTTGGATCTTCTGTCATCCTCTGTTTTGATGCCATTATGGTCTCTGAATATGCAGACGGATGGATTTGTTCGATTTATTGACTTTACATAAGACCAAAATACTTTGTGTACAAACAAACACCTCTTAGGATTTTCTATAAAATCAGTAAACAGAATTTTACTTTAAAATTCATTGAACATTTGACGCAGGGCTCTTCTTAGGCTAATTTTCACTTTGTTCAGTGTTTGTTTGTCGACAAGGCTTTGGTTATGGTAAATCTGCAGTGATCCTCACTTTTCTTTTGGTGCTTTTTTCCAATGCATTTCAAACCACAATGTGCCTTTCCCACCCTTCATAACTTTGCTCAGCACGTACCTGTCTGAGACATATTGTACCATACCTATCTGAGACATGTGGTACAATTTCTGGAATTTTGATCGTGTATATTCAAGATTTTCAGATTCAAAGATGAATTTTTGATGTTGATTGCTCTTGTAATGTAAAATGTTTCTTGTTGCATTTATGTGGTGTAAATATTACTCTACCTTCTTTACTTTTCTATTACTCCTGTAGTCATTGATGCTATAATGGCTTTATGGGCCTGATTTCCTGCTCTACACTAACTGAGTTTGAAAGTTTGGACCTGTTTGTAACCAGATCTCAGAAGTTACCCTGATTAAATGCTCAAGATAATTTTTGGGTAAGAGATTTAGAACACATTCAGACAATTATCTGTCATAATCATGTGACTACCCCAGCCAAGAGTTGTTAAGTTGAAATTTTGCTCTAAAACTATAATGTGACCATTAAGTATATGCACAATTTACTACAGGCTTTCCCTCAAATGTTCCATCACTACTGACCTTGAACTTTCTAAAGGTTTTCCCAAAAATGTTCTGCCAATACTGATTGTGAAGTGGGGTGGGGGGATGTCAATAAAAGCATTCATCTATTATGTTCTGTCGTGAGCACTATCCAATTTTTTTTTCACATTAAGAATCTGTACTTACCTCACTGGGTATTATCACCAGTAGCTAGGTGCTTGTAACAACAGGATGGCATCTTTGCTGACAACACGAGTCACGATTTGCAGGATGGTGCACCCAGCGTTCTCCATAGTTACCGGAATCTGTTGCCCTCACTACTCCTATCCAAGCAAGCATACAGAGTGGACCCTAGCCTTCCTTCCCAATCTACCTGTTTGAGAAACTAAGAGTCTGAGATGAGAGAAATATTTCTGTTTAGGCACAATGTGGACATGTTAGTTCATGAGAGAAAATCTTATTCAGCACATCCCCTTGATCTATATAGCGACAAACAGTTAAAGAGAAAAAATGAAAGCAAGGTGTTGAAAAAACAAGTCATGTAAAATCTAGTCATATTAATGTCTCATCAACTTCTCCTTCTGAAATCAAAAAATTTTATATTCTCTTGAAAATGAAAGATCGTCTGGATTTAACAGTGTTTTTAACAGATTACAAGACTTGTTCCCGTATAGTAAATGGTGTCATTTCTGGAATATGCAATGCATCATTAACTTGCAGCATCTATCCAGATAGATTGAAATATGTCATTGCTAAATTGGCTGTAAGAAAGGTGATAGGAGACATGTCAATAACTACCGACCTGTTTCACATTGTTTTCCAAAATTTTTGAGAAGGCAACGTAGTTTAGCAACAGTAGTATCTTCAGTGAATCACAGTTTCTATATAAGAAGAGTTGCTCATCTGAAAATGCCATTTACGGTTCACTCACCAAATTTTAAAAGAGTTAAAAAAAAAAAACAAAGTAGCACCATTTGTTATTTCCTGTGACCTATCTAAGGTATTTGATATTGTGAATTACAATATTCTCTTAGATAAAATGGGCCTTCATGGAATTCATGGTACAGCCAACCAACGGAAAGTTGTACTTAATAATTCAACCAATGGAAGCAGAGGAGATTTGTGTGAATGGGAAGAAATCACTTATAGGGTTCACAAGGCTCCATCGTAATTCCCCAGTTGTTTCTCATAATATGTAAATGACCTTCCATCTAATATATAACAAGCAGAATTAGTTCTATTTTTGCAGACAATGCTAACATTGTAGCCAATCCAAACACAGCTACAGCGACAGAAGAAATGATAATTAATGTTCTTAAAAGTATTACTGAGTGATTTTTAGCAAATGGTCTCACTCTCCATTCCAGAAAGACACAGTATTACACAAATGATAAGTGTAACACATGATGAGCAAATAATAACTGGAGTGTACATTTTAAAATTTTTGGCATTCTTATTGAGGAGTATGTAAATTGGAAAAATCACATTTTGGAACTCCTAAAACAATGTAATTCAGCCACATTTGCACTTTAAATACTTACAAATTTGGAGAGAGAGAAATCAGTAAGTTGCCATATTTTGTGTATTTTCACTCAATAATGTCATACAGAGTAGTATTATGGTTTAATAAAGAAAGTCTTCATTGCTCAAAAATATGTTGTATGAATAATATGTGGTGTTCACCCATGATCATCTTGTATATATGTTTAAGGCATTGTGCATTCTGACTGCAGCTTCACAGTATATTTATTCCCTCATGAAGTTTGTTGTAAATAATCCACTGCACTTCAAAAGGAACAATGATGTACATAATTACAATACCTGAAAGAAAAATGACATTAATTATTCCCCTTTAAGTTTGTCTTTAGCACAGAAAGGGGTGCCCAAAGCTGCAACTAAAATTTCTGATCACTCACCTAGTGATATAAAATGTCTGACAGACAGCAAAGTAAAATTTGAAAACAAACTGAAAAAGTTTGTCCTAGACATCTCTTTCTCTTCTGTGGATGAATTTCTATTTCTGTAATCTTAAAAGGTGATGGACATTAATTACTAAATTGCAGCTGTGTATAAAAATGTAATACATCTTGTAAATGATCATCATGTATTGATATTTACAAATGAATGTGTAATACGAATGTAAAGTGACTCATTCAACATCACTATGATCGATCATATTAATGAACTAACTGTGCCTGAGATCAGCCCGTAATGTCTTCAAACAAAACACTTCCATTTACATTTATTTTTGTCTTCATATTTATTAGACTGCCAGTTAGTGCTATGAAAGTGCAATAAAGGGCTCTTTTGTCAGGGTAATCCATAGCCAGACATCACTCCTTGCGACTTGGAAGACTTTCTTTGACATTTATACTGCTGTTCACTAGACAGTGCTTGTTGTTTGGACTTATTGCTTGTTATTTTTGTCATACTGTTGTTTCAATTTTTATTGTTCCAAGGAACTTACAACAATTTTAAAAGCCACATTGTATTTGGGTTGCATATTGCTGATTTGCATTACCAGCTTCACCATTGCTTTGTGATATGAAATATGTTTCTCTTTCTGAAGTTTACTGGTACTGAATTGTGTGCAACAAGCTGAAAGTTCACAGCGCAACATAAACTGAAATGTTTTGACATGAAGTACAATCAGTAAAGATTTTCACCCATCCTGTATTGTCATTTTATATCAGTAATTATGGCAGTAGCATTATTGAATGATTTTAAAGCAGTCTAATAAAATGCTGTGCTTAAACAGAATTTAAACAGCTTGTCATGGCATGGCAGCTCATGTAACTTCTCTAACAACTCCAAGATTGCTCTGCCACACGGTCTTTCCATTCCTCCCACTCCCAATCCCCTTTGCCACACCTAGTCTATGGTCCTCTCGGAATATATGTCAAGAGAACTACACATATCCCCACCGTTTGAAATAAATTGAGTTTTTCTCCTTAATCTCTGTAAAGTAGATCTGTCATTGGAATTTGCAGTGCATTACCAGCTCCACCACTGCTTTGTGATACGAAATAGGTTTGCCTTTCTGAAAGAAAGATCATCTTGTATATATGTTTAAGGCATGTTGCATTCTGACTACAGCTTCACAGTATATTTATTCCCTCATGAAGTTTGTTGTAAATAATCCACTGTTGCTGAATTGTGTGCAACAATGCAGAATTCATTGTGTAACTCAGGGCCCCCAGCCTTTCTAACAACTTCTCCCTTCCATGCTGCATGTCTGTCGTCCTGCTATTCTTTTTTCCCTCCCATGGGGAGCATATTTGGGATATGTGTTCTTAATTTTCAGTAGCCTGACATCAGAACAGTCCCTCCACTGTTCTTTCTTTCTTTCTTTCTTTCTTCATTCTCTATCCCCTATCCTTCCTCCACTGTGGCATTTGAGGTTCCTCTTTGTTTATTCTTCCTGCCTGTGCACTCCTGAATGCTGACCCACACGTCTGACATGTAGTAAAAGGTGACTGGATAACACACAATTCCCAGTACCGGCTCAACTCATAGGGCTCACACGCACCCCCTGCTACAGGCCAGGCCCAGGGAGGAGTGATGGCCTGAGCTGCTACCTTCCCAAATTGCCAGTTGGGCCTTCTGTCAGGAGCTTGGGAGGTGTGACCCAAGTTGTGAACAATCACCTAAGGTGGGTGAGGCTTCCTCTGAGGTGGCCCCCCGTTGTAAGGAGCGCACCATCAGAGCTGCTTGCAATTATGGGAGATTTTGTTGCAGTTAGCCAATCATCAACTTGGTCTTTGTGTACTAAATGAAAACAGAGTGAGGCTGAAAATTCAAAGACTCTCTCAGCTGCATATCAGTTTATTGTGGCATTCCATACTAGAGGTGGTCAGTCCTCTGCTACAGTTAATCCATTTATTATTTGTTTATGCAATGCACTTTGTTTTTGAGACTACTTGTGCTTCTCAGGCACAACTACTGCTTGCAGCTTCGCTCCTCCATGGCTATCCCGTTTATGTTGAGGCCCATCAAAAGCTGAATTCTTTGCATGGTGTTATTTACACTAGGCTGCTTGATGGTGTGACCAAGGGAGAAATCCAAACTGTCCTCTCTGATCAGGGCATCAGTGCTGTCCTTAGGGGCATGAAAAATGATGATGTGTCCTTTGTGCCTACAGGCACTCTTTTTCTCATGTTGGACAGAGTAGTGCTTCCATCAAAGGTCAAAGTAGGCTATGAAGTAACCCAATGTGCTGCTACCAGTGTCAATGTTACAACCATACTCAAATGTTCTGTCAAAACCTGGACAAATGTGCTACTTATGGTAGGGATACTCACAAGGGTGATTGCCAGCCGCCTCCTCTCTGCTGTATCAATTGCAGTGCCGACCTTGTAGCCTCCTCCCGAGACTGTCCTGTGTATCTTGATGAGGTAGCCATCCAGGAGATATGGTTGAAGGAAGAAGTGCCTCATCCTGTCGCTCACAAGCTGTTGGATTTTCGGAAGCCCTGCATTTTACCATCTGGCATTTACAGTACTGTTCTCGCTATACCTCGCTCCAAGAAGGACGCGGCCATGTAGACTTGCGATCTCAAATTCAGCACTGCAGAGTAAAATTGCCCAGTGTCGTGGTAGCACCCCATCTCCTCCTCCAGCTATGTACCAAGCCACCAAATTTTTGCTTCAAATGGTGAAATCACATGACATACAACTGGCAGGCCAGAAAGAACAGGAGTACTCTTGCAAAGACTTCTTATGTCTCTCCAGCCAACAAACACCTGTGTCTTCATCTGCCAACTGAAAAGGCTCCAAGAAACCAAACAAAGAAAACAGTCCTCTCCTTCACCGACTCGGACATCCTCTTTGATGGTGTCCCCCGTGATAGCCTCATCTGGCTGACCTCTGTTTTGCAGGTGCGCACTGCCAACTGTTTTTCTGAACTGGAATTCACTGGCTGACCCAGTGCAAATGCTTGACCCAGTGCAAATGCTGACGTGTCTGTAGATCTCATGGAGTAGGATTCTCCAGCCTCTGCACACTGTTGGCTGGTACTGAGTAGCCACTGAGGTGACACCCCTTCATTTTTTACTTCCTCCTCTTTCCTCATCACAACTCCTCCAATGGAACATTCACAGCCACAGGTCCAACAAAGAAGATTTACAGCTGCTCTTGGAATTGCAGTGTCCACTTGTTCTCCGACTCCAGGAAACAAAATTGTATCCTCATGACTGCTTTGACCTCTGGCATTTCTTTCAAGTGCACTTTGACACCCCCCACCCCACCCCCACCCCACCCCGCCCCTCCCCTGAGAACGACATTCCATCTCATGGGAGGTCATACTGCTCATCCTGGATGATGTTCATGGTCAAACCACCTCACTGAACACCTGGCTGCAAGCTGTTGCATTCCACATGAAAATGTGGAAACTTCCTCACTTCATCATTTCTCTTTGTGCTGTCTACATCCCTCCACCATTCAGTGTCATCATCGTCCCCTTTCTCCGGCTTATTGGGCAACTCCATCACCCCTTTTTGCTGCTTCATGACTCTAATGCATACCACTACGGGGTTCTACCAGAACCTGTCCAAGAGGTGCCCTCTTGGCTGACCTTATCAATCAACTCAACCTCATCTGCCTTAACACTATAGCTCCCACATTCCTTTCAGACTCCCTACACACACCTGTTCCCATTTGGACCTCTCATTTTGTACTGCCCAACTTGCCTATCATCTCAATTGGTCAGTTTTCTATGACATGTATTCGAGCAACCATTTTCCATGTGCTGTCCATTTGCTGACTCCTACCCCACCTATGTGCAAATCCAATTGGCTATTTCTAGAAGCAATTGGAGGCTTTGCTCCTCCCTGGCGACCTTCGATGAACAACTTTTCCCAGTTGTGATGATCAGGTAGAATACCTTACAAACGTTATCCTTACCACCACAGAATATTCCATTCCTCCCATTTCATTTTTACCGCGCCATATTCAAGTCCCTTGGTGGACTGGGTCATGCTGCGAAGCAATTCACATGCGGAGACATGCTCTCCGCTTTTTTAACAGCCATTTTAAGATGGTGAACCACATTCGTTTTTAACAGTTGCGTGCACAGTGTCATCACATTCTTTGGGTTAGCAAAAAAGCTAGCTGGATTTCATTGACTAGTTCTTTTAACAGTTCAACCCCCTCCTCCATCGTCTGGGCCAGCCACTGACAGCTCTCGGAGATCCAAGGTCCATTCTCAAATTTCCAACCTGACTGTAGCATATGATGTCATAGTGGACCATATTCTACATCTACATCTACATTGATACTCCGCAAGCCACCCAACGGTGTGTGGCGGAGGGCACTTTACGTGCCACTGTCATTACCTCCCTTTCGTGTTCCAGTCGCGTATGGTTCGCGGGAAGAACGACTGTCTGAAAGCCTCCGTGCGCGCTCTAATCTCTCTAATTTTACATTCGTGATCTCCTCGGGAGGTATAAGTAGGGGGAAGCAATATATTCGATACCTCATCCAACACCTTGGGCTACTATTTTGCAGAGATTTCGAATTCCACTCATTATCACTCTGCCTTCCCACTTGAGAAATGAGTTGAGGGAGCTTGGGTGACACCCCTCCACTCTCAGAATCATGAACGCTACAATGTCACCTTTACTGCGCAGGAGCTGGATCACACCATCACTTCCTCCCGATCTTCTGCACCAGGCCGGACAATGTTCACATTCAGATGTTGCAGCATATTTCTCTCGGGCAAGCACTTTCTCCTTCATTTGTACGATCGCATCTGAGCAGATGGCATGTTCCCCAGATACTGTCGTGAGGTCACTCTCATACTCATACCTAAGCCTGGTAAGGAGAAACACCTTCCTTCTGACTATTGCCCAATTTCTCTCACCAGCTGTGTTTCCCAGGTGCTGGAACGTGTAATTCATGCCCGGCTGGTACGGTGGCTCAAGTCTCGCAATCTACTAACCACCCATGAATGGTTTTCTGCTGAAATCCCAGACTGTGGCCCTGTTTTTGATTTGGAGAGAGTCTACAACATCTGCTGGAGGAGTGGTGTCCTTCATACACTCTACACACGTGGCTTGCATGGTCGCACGCCTTTCTCCTTCAGAAATTTTTAAAAGACAGAGTTTGCAAGGTATGTGTGGGTTCTGTCTTCTTGGACACCTTTATCCGGGAAAATGGTGTGCCTCAGGGTCCCGTCCCGAGTATCGTCCTCTTTGCTATCGCCATTAACCCTATTATGGCCTGTCTCCCACAAGGCATCTCCAGCTTCACTTTTTGTTGATAATCTTGTGACTGATTGCAGTTCTCCATGCATTTCTCTTCCTGTGCGGCTTCTTCAACGATGTCTCGATCATCTTTACTCATGGACATCGAGAATGGCTTTTGCTTTTCCACTGACAAAACTGTTTTTTATGTATTTCTTGTGGCACAATGGCCTTCTTCCGCTGTCTTTACATCTTGGGTCTATTATTCTTCCATTCACTGTAACAACAAAATTCCTGGGGCTCATGCTCAATAGGAAGCTTTCTTGGTCATCCCACATGTCTTGCCCGGACCACCCGCTGTACCAGGTCCGTCAGTGTCCTATGTGTCCTCAGCAGTACTTCCTGGGGAGCAGATTGGACCACCCTCCTCCATCTGTACCGATCCCTTGTCTGTTCGAAACTAGACTATGGGTGTTTTGTTTATGCATCTGCACATCCATCCATCTTATGTCGCCTAAATACAATCCATCATCGTGGTGTCCATTTGTCCAACCTTTGTGTACACTGATGGCTCTTGGACTGACTGTGGTGTCGGGTGTGCCTTCGTCATTGGGACCAACCATTTTCGGTATTGGCTTCTTTCGGTATTGGCTTGCTCAGAATTTACAGTGGAGCTCTTTGCCCTGTATCAGACCATGCAGTACTCAAGCAACACAGACTTTTCAATTGTCATTTGCTCCAACTCACTCAGTGCCCTTCCAAGTTTCTGTGTCCTGTACACAGTCCATTCCTTTGTGCAACGGGTCCAAGAAAGCTTTCACTTGCTTCTTCTTGATGGAGCCACTGTGATGTTTATGTGGGTCCATGGTCATATCGGTCTGACAAGAAACGAGGCTGCTTACACTGCTGCCCTGTAGTCCTCCTACCTCAACCCACTAGTTCTTCCATTGCTTCTGATGATCTCTGTGTTGCCATCTGTCTGCAGGTGGTGTCCCTTTGGCCTTACCCCTGGTCTTTCCTTCATGGGAACAAGCTCCAGGGAATTAAACCTTTCCCAGCTGTTTGGCCGACCTCCTGTCAGCCCAAGGAGATCATTTTAGCTAGGTTGTGTACTGGGCTCATTTTAGCCATTGCTGTTTGTTAAGTGGTGATCCACTACCTCTTTGTGCTGATTGTCACCAATCTTTGAGGGTTCACCATTTCCTGACAGAATGCCCTGTTTTTTAACCACTTATGTTCTAATTTATGTTTGCCATCCGAGTTATTGGCTGTTTTAATGAATGATGTGTGGACTCTTGACCGCTTTTTGCGTTTTTCCCTCATAGCAATAAGGGGAAGGACATTTAATCTTCAGTTCAGGACCTCAGTTGTCTCTGTGGCATATGTCGTGGACCTTACTCCAAGAGGAAGTCCTTGTTTTTAGCTACCTTCCTTCCGTCAATTGGGCTTAACGCATAGTCGCATTTAACTCCTTTTTCATCTTATTGTTCTATGGTTCTGACATGGATGCAAATGACCTTAGTTGTTTTTGTGCCCTAAAAGAAAACACAATCAATTGTAAAATGCCTAAACACAGCAAGGCAAGGACAGTATTTTTCTGCACTCTAACTTTTGTTTTAATTCATTTCCAGCTGTTACTTGATGTAATGATTTTTATATTAATATTAATTTTTATTTCTATACATGCAGGATGATTGCTGCAATGAGTCCTGAGGACAGCTGGGTCTGTAAATGGCAGCGGATAAGTAAGTAATATTTAAAATTACATTACAGAAAATACATTGTTTTTTATATTTAATTTTATTTATTTGACCTACTAATGTGCTAAACCAATTTTTCTGCAGATAGGTTCACTAAAGGAGTATATGCGATATCAGTGTCTGGTCGCCTGCCAGCTGGTATTGTGAGAGAGATGAAGAGCCGAGGAATCACGTACAGATCTCGAGACACCAGCCAACGCTGAATTTCTATCCTTCAGCTGGTGTGATTTGGACTTCTGACACTTTGTATGGACAATGAACTTATTTTATTTTGATTGTTTTCACACATGTATGACCAAAAAGTATGTAAATTTATTCATTTTGTAAAGTTGTTACTAGAATAAATGACTTTCTGGAAAAATGCACTGAACTTTTGTATTCACTATACTTCTATTGATCTATGGGTTGCCATCTCATGTAGAAATTACAGTTCGATAGAATATAGAATACTGTTTTTTGTCTGGTTACCTCCGACTTTGCAGATCAAACTATGACAATTTTATTTGAATAGCCTTGTGGTAATTGTTGCTGTCAGTTTGTTTATGTCAAAATGACTGCTAAAGCAATTCCAGCGATGGAGCTCATTGTCTCCTTTTGTTCTCACAATAGCTGACTTTCTGACCAACCAGCCCTTCTTTGTAGCCTTCCCCAATTTATCCTTCCCGCCTCCCGAGGGGAGGAGTTACTAGTTTCAAAAGTTGGATTGTGTATTTACTGCTGTACCTCCAATGGGGAAATGATTCATAAGGAATAATAAGACAAAGGCAAATGAGAACAAGAGTTTATTACAACCACATTAGAGAGATTTAATAATGAAGGAAAACTTCTCAATGAAAAATAATACAACTTCCCAGACATTGACAGGCATATGCCTGAAACACACTGTGAGTAAGCATAGTGTGACGTGAAGACTATGCCACTGATAACCCTCAATGACAAGGTTGAGCATTTAGCATATTTGGCCCACAGGTATGTCCTGGATTGTAGCTGGAATGTCTTAGGTACTGTTGCGGTGGATTCTGACTGGGCTCTGACTGATGGGCTGCTAAGAGTCAGCACATAGATTGGCCCAGATCTCCAGTAAAGTGAACTGCCAAAATGTTGGCTTGAGCCACCCTATATAGTCAGGCAGGGCACAATCAAATTTGTGCTGATGGAGTTCTGCACACGTGACATGGCTGAGGAAATAGGTACCTGGCACAGAGGACCTCTGGTGGCACTCCCCCTGCAGGTCCGGGGGTTAGAATAGGCTCACGGTATTCCTGCTTGTCGTAAGAGGTGACTAAAAGAAGTCTCTCATTTTCGGTCCTATAAGTTCAGGTCCCAATTTATGGTTTGACCTCCCACTTTCCAAATTCTACAGAAGTGCGGGCCATATGGGGAAGGACGCCTTATGTGGTGCATGAGTTATCCATAGTGCCCTTAGATTCGTTCTCCTGAACCTCTTCTCGTCATGGCTTTGCATCTTCACCTGCAATTCATCTATCTGGGCAAGGACACTTTTTGTGATAGGTCATCTTCTTCCGTTGTCTCCTGTCCACTTCGCCCCATGACAGTATTGGATTTCTCTGTGCCCAGAATCCAATACGGTAGCCAGTCCATTGTGGTGAGGCTGTCATGTACTCATTTGGTGGTAGCCCCCTGACAGCACAGGGATCACACTGCTAATGCCCGAGCTGTAAATTCCCCATGTATGCCAAGGAGTAGATTCCCATGTTCATCAGGCATTCGGACTCCCAGCAACGGCCATCATGCCAGGTGGCCTTTGCTTCTGGCTGGGTGGCGCCCGTGGGGAGAGCCCCTGATCGGAGTGGGTGGCATCAGGGCGGATGACCTGCAATGAAGTGGACAAAGCCACTGTTGCCTTCATCTTCGCCTTTGAGGATGATTCATTGCCTGAAAATGTCAAGGTGATGGTTTACTGCTGTGACATTAAACCATACGTCCTTCCCCCATGTGGTGCTTTAAGTGCTGGAAATTCGGGCACGTCTTCCTGCTGCTCTTCCAGTGCCACATGTTGACACTGCAGATGTCCACTGCATCCAGATACTCCATGTGCGCCTCCTCCCACTTGTATCAGCTGTGGAGAACACCACTCCCCCAGCTCGCCAGACTGCACAGTACTCCAAAAGGAGCAGTAAATTATGTAGTACAAGACCCTGGACCAGCTGACTTACCAAGAGGCTAAACTAAAATTTGAAATATTACACCCCATTCGGTTGATGTACACGTATGCTGCAGCTACTTCTGCATCACCGTCACAAATGATGGTAGTTCCATGCTCTGTGCTGCGACCAGCGCCCCCTCTGGGCCACCAGAATCCATCCGCCCCTTGGTGGTAGGGGGCTCATCTTCTTCTGTTGCTCACAAAGCACCTACTTCGAGAGCAAGGCCCCCTACCCCCTCCCAAACACAAGGGACATCGGTCGTCGTCCTCCCCCCCCCCCCCTCCCCACCCCCTCCAGACGGAGAAGCAACAGCCTCCTTCGGCTCCTTTCATGCGGAAGGGGTCCCTTGGGACCCTCTCTCCCGAGGTCTCCACTAAAGCCACAGCGGACACTCGCCAGTGGCTAAAGGAGCCAAGAGCTGCTGGACTAAGAGCTTCACGGTCTTCCTCCATGCCTGAAGCTACTTCGGAAAAGTCCTCTCACCAAGCTCCTAAAGAGAAGCGAGAGGGCAAGCAAACCAAGAAGATGTCTACTAAGAAACAGTACCCTCTGGTCACCCCAACACCATCACTCCGTATCAATTCTGCGTCTGAGGATGAGGTGGAGATCTTAACGTCCCCTGAGGTTCTGGACCTCACTGATGCCTCATCTGCAGTAGGAATAGATACAAATACTCAATTGGTGGCAGCAGGTGACCCTGAGGCATAACCTGCCTCATTGTGCGCTTCTTGCCTTCCCAGCGTCACGATATCATCATCCTCCAGTGGAATTGCTGCAGTGCTGCAGTTTTTCCACCACCTGGCTGAGCTACGGCAACTATTAAGCTTTACCCCTGCTTTCTGCATTGACCTCCAAGAAACCTGGTTCCCGGCAATGCAAACCCCTGCCCTCTGTGGCTATAGGGGATATTACCAGAACCATAGAGAATATAATAGTGTCAGGTGGAGTTTGCGTGTATGTCCTGAACTCGGTATTTAGTGAACCTGTCCCCCTTCAAACTCCTCTTGAAGCTGTGGCTGTCAAGATAAGGACGACACACATTTGCAATGTATATCTTCCTCCAGATTGCTGCAATACCCCTGAACGTGTTGGCTGCACTGATTCATCGACTCCCTAAACCTTTCCTACTTTTGGGAGATTTTAACACCCATAACCCCTTGTGGGGTGGCACTTTGCTTACTGGCCGAGGTAGAGATGTTGAAAATTTACTGTTTCAAGTCGAGCTCTGCCTCTTAAATACTGGGGCCCCCCACACATTTCAGTGTGGCTCATGGTACTTAATCGGCCATTGATGTATCCCTCTGCCGCCCAGGACTTCTCCCATCTGTCAACTGGAGAGCCCACGATGACTTGTGTGGTAGTGACCACTTTCCCATCTTCCTGTCACTCCCCCAGCCGCCATTCCTCCAGACGTCTCCCCAGATGGGCTTTAAACGAGGCAGACTGGGAAGCATTCATCTCTGCTGTCACCGTTTAATCTCCCCCACATAGTACCATCAATGTGGTGGTTGAGCGGGTCACTAGAACAATCATTTCTGCGGCGAACCCTTGTTCTGTAGGGTGCCCCTGGCAAAAGTCAGTACCTTGGTGGTCGCCATAAATCACAGAAGCAATTAAAGAGTGTCAGCAAGCTTTACAATGACATAAACGTCATCCATCTGTAGAGCACCTAATAGCTTTTAAACGGCTCTGTGCCCACATTCACCAGCGTATAAAAAGATGGAAACATGAGTGCTGGGAGAGGTATGTCTCAACCATTGGGTGCCATAAGTCACCTTCCCAAGTCTGGATGAAGATCAGACATGTTTTTGGGTACCAGACTCCGACAAGTGTCCCTGGCATTAACATCAATGGTGTGTTATCTACCGACGCAAATGCAATTGCAGAGCAATTTGCTGAGCACTGTTCTTGAGCCTCTACATCGAACTACCCCCCAGCCTTTTGCACCCTCAAATGGCGGATTGATAGGAAAGTCCTCTCGTTCACTGAATGTCACAGTGAACCCTATAGTGCTCCATTTACTGAGTGGGAGCTCCTCAGTGCCCTTGCACATTGCCCCGACACAGCTCCTGGGCCAGATCGGATCCACAGTCAGATGATCAAACCTCTCTCATCCAACTACAAGTGACATCTCCTCGTCATCTTCAACCGGATCTGGTGAAATGGCATCTTTCCATTGCAATGGAGGGAGAGCACCATCATTCCAGTGCTCAAGCCTGGCAGATAACCACTTGATGTGGATAGCTATCGGCCCATGAGCCTCACTGACATTCTTTGTAAGCTGTTAGAATGTATGGTAAGTCACCAGTTGTGTTGGCTCCTGGAGTCACAGGGCCTACTGGTTCCATGCCAGGACGGTTTCTGCCAGGGTCGCTCTACCACTGATAATCTTGTCCCTTGAGTCTACCATCCGAACAGCATTTTCCAGACGCCAACACCTGGTTGCGCCATCTTTTTTGACTTACGTAAAGCTTGCAACATGACCTGGCAACATCATATCCTTGCCACATTGTGAGAGTGGGTATCCAGGAGAATGGAGTCCCACAGGGCTCTGTATTGACTGTCTCTCTATTTTTAATGTCCATTAACAGTCTAGCAGCAGCTGTAGCGCTGTCAGTCTCACTTTCTCTGTATGCTGACGACTTCTGTATTTCGTACTGCTCCTCCAATACTGGTGTAGCTGAGAGGTGCCTACAGGGAGCCATTCACAAGACGAAGTCATGGGCTCTAGCCCACGGCTTCCAGTTTTCAGCCGCAAGGTTGTGTGTCATGCACTTCTGTCGACATCGTACCATTCAGCTGGAACTAGAACTTTACCTTAATGACGATCCACTCAGTTGACTTGGCTTCCTCATCTTCATCATCCTTAAGTGGAAATGCTGGCAGCACCTCAATGCCCTCCACTGCCTGAGCAACACCAAGTGGGATGCAGATTGCTCTATTGATGAAGGTTTCTCGGGTCTCCAGCCGGGTGGTAGCATTGATATCTCGCGACGTTTCGGGAAGTGTCATACTACCCATCTTCTGGCGAAGTGACTTCGCCAGAAGATGGGTAGTGTGGCACTTCCCGAAACGTCGCGAGATATCAACGCTACCACCCGGCTGGAGACCCCGAGAAACCTTCATCAGTAGTTTACGCCAGGAAAGCCTACAGTCACAGATTGCTCTATGCTGCTGCAACTCTATAGAGCCGTTGTTCAATCCCGACTATGGGAATCTGGTTTATGGTTCAGCAGCGTCGAAAGTGTTGCGTTTACTGAACCCAGTGCACCACTATGGAGTTCGACTAGCGACGGGAGCTTTTAGGATGAGTGTACTGGTGGAGGCTGGAGTCCCTCCATTACAGATCAGACGTGCACAACTGCTTGGCAGTTATGTAGTACACATTCGTAGCTCTCCTGAGCATCCAAATTACTGTCTCTTTTTCACAACCATGGCAGTTCATCTCCCGCATTGGCAGCCCAGGTCAGGGCTTAAGATTGTGGTTCGCGTCCAATCCCTTCTGTCTGAAGTCGAGTTCTTTCCTTTACCAACTCTACTTGAGGTCCATTCACGTACATCTCCATGATGTAAACATAGGTCAAAGCTTCGTCTGGACATTTAGCATGGCCCTAAGGACTCAGTTAACCCTGCAGCTTTCCACTGTCGCTTCCTTTCGATTCTTGACATGTCCTGGAGCTCTGAAGTGGTTTACACCAATAGCTCGATGGCTGATGGTCATGTTGGCTTCGCCTATGTTTACAGAGGACATATTGAACAGCACTCCTTGCCATATGGCTGCAGTGTTTTCACTGCAGAGCTGGCGGCCATATCTCATGCCCTCGGAGCACATCTGCTCGTGCCCTAGTAAGTCGTTTCTTCTCTGTACTGACTCCTCGAGCAGCCTCCAAGCTTTCGACCAGTGCTACCCTCACCATCTTTTGGTAGCGACCATCCAGGAGTCCACCCATGCCGTGGAAGGGTCGAGTCATTCAGTGGTGTTTGTCTGGACCCCGGGACATGTCGGCATCCCAGACAATGAACTTGCTGATAGACTGGCCAAACAGCTTCCCAGGAAACCACTTACAGAGATCGGCATTCCTGTAACTGACCTGCTTTCCTTATTACGCCGCAAGGTTTTTGGCTCTGGGAGACTGAATGGAATAACATTATGCACAACAAATTGCATCTCATTAAGGAGGCTACGGATGTGTGGAAGTCTTCCATGTGGGCCTCTCACAGAGACTTTGTGATTCTTTGCCGGCACCAATTGGCCACACTTGGGTCACCCACAGCTATTTCCTGCACCTTGAAGACCCACCTCAGTATCGGTGTGGTGCCGGGTTTACTAAGTTTTACCGCATGTCCTTTGTCCCTCTGTGTCCTGCACCCTAGTGCTTTTAGGCTGGGGATTTTAATGTGTTGTGGAGTGGCTAACTTTTCCTTTTTATTCTCGTGGTGAGCCAGCCACGGTAACTGCTTTCTTTGTTTTAATCTCTTCTACCTGTTTCTTTTATCTCTCTGTGGTTTTCTTGTCCTGTTTTGTTCGTTGTAGTGTCTGTTGCCTTTCTGTCATTCTTGTGGTTTTTCCTTCTGTTTGGTATTGTGTTGTACATTTCGTCATTTGTTTTAGTCTTTCCCTTGTGTAATTGTTTTAATAGGAACAAGGGACCGATGACAAAGCAGTCTGCCCCCCCCCCTCCCCCTCCTCTTTTTAAACCAGCCAACCAATCTGGTGGCACTGGTCCTGCTGTCTGTTGTCCTTGTTTTGATCGATGCAGTCTGGAGAGACACACGTTCTATGTAGGCAAGTCCGTGATGCTTCAGTGTCTTGATGGGCTGCCTATGCCTTTAGGCGAATGGGGGATACATGGCATTTACTTTTATGTGTGAAATCAGCAGTACAAACATTTATTGAGAAGAGAATTGCTGGCCAATAATTCAGTCTCTTAATTTCATAGTTTCCTTTAGAACATTTTTCTTCTGATATGCTTGTAAAGTTTTACAGGTTTTGACAAGTATGACATACACATCTGTGTATGTGTTTATTGAAATCATGTTTGAAGCACAGAAACAGCTATTCATGGCAGTGTTGGTACAAATTAGAGGAAACATTGTTTCTTTCCAGCTGCAGCGTATTGCTGCTATGGGGGTGCTATCTCACATTTATGTTCAGAGTTCTTGTTTTGTTGAGGTTTGGTTAAGATTGGTGTATATAGTGTGAAGACAGAGGAGTTCAGCCAACAGTGTGTCGAACTTACCTGTGTCTGAGGAACATTAAAAATAAAGGGTATAAAAACAACAGCAAAATGCAAGATTCTGTGCAGAAAATTGATGCTGTGTTCATCAGCAACAACTGTGCCTAAGAAGTAAATACACACATTGGTAATACAGGAGAAAAGGAAAATAGAGAAGATTTAAAAGATCAAGCAATGGCTTAGACATGATTTACAAGCTGGCATGGTTCAGTTTTCATTGCTTAGGGATTCATTGGGACATTCACCCAAAGATGCAAGATACACAAATTGATGTTTGCTTGGCCTTATTTGTGAACTGTGTTTTATTATCCAGCAAAGCAAATTGAAGTCCAGCTGTAGCTGGAACTAATTTAGTCATATGACTAGGTACAGCCGCATTCTAGTTCAGAGCAGTGCACACTGTAAACTTGCAGTTCAAGTCATGGAAAAATGCCTCACAGTGTGTACCTGCAATGGCTTGTAGTTATGATGGGAAGCAGAAAGAACTGACAGTGCTAACAGAAAAGGTGATGGAACATGCAAGCAAAATATTAAAGTTGACTACATTGATGATGTACAAATCGTGGCAGGAGGGTCTTGATACTGAGGGGAGTGGGAATCAAGCACACTTAAAGTCCGGGAACACTTTAAATTATTTATTGCATAAGAACCAGACATTGTACAGTTATCATTCGTATGTCATTTTGAAGAGAAACCCTGAAAGTTTTTTTCGTGTATACCACCACAGTGTAGTTTGGTAATTTACTGATAGTTAGTGCTAGTCGCAAACACGGTGAGTTCAGGTGCAGAGTGAGCTTTGTGTGTGTTGGAGTTCGACAAAAATAAGTGTGCTACAGCTGTTCAATGGATGTTTAGAACCAAGTATGGTAAGAAGCCACCAACAAGGAAGGCCATTTACCACTGGCACAACAAATTTGTTAAGACGGCTTGCCCAGCAAAGAGAAGCGGACGTCCCAGTGTGAGTGAAGTGAATGTCGAGTGCATAAGAGAGACATTCATAAGGAGACCAAAGAAATTGGTGTGTCATGCATCCCGTGAACTCGAATTGGCTTCAAGGACAGAGTTGAAAGTCCTTCGACATAAGCTGCCCATGAAACTATTCAAATTTGAGCTAGTGCAGAAGCTCAGTGACAATGACAAAGACAAGTGTTTAGAGTTTTGTTCACAGTTGCAACAATTGAATGAGGATGGGGATGGCATTGTTGATCGCTTAATTTTTAGTTAGGAAGCCACTTTCCACACTAATGGGAAAGTGAACAGGCATAATTGTTGAATATGGGGTGCAAAGCATCCACACGAATGCATTAAATTTGAGTGTGATTCCCCAAAGGTAAATGTTTTTTGTGCCTTGTCACGTCAAAAACCTATCGGCCAGTCTTCTTTGCCGAGAGCACTGTCACTGGATGTTCATACTTGGACATGTTGCAGCAATGGCTGATGTCTCAAATGCAGTCGGATTCTCTGTTTACCTTTCAGCAGGATGGTGCTCCATCCCATTTTCATCGTGAAGTTTGTGGGTACCTGAACACGGAGCTGCCGTATCGATGGATCGGCCGAGGTATGGAAGGGGACAGATGTTTCTTGACATGTCCTCCCCGATCATCACATCTCACTCCGTGTGACCTTTTTCTGTGGGACACATTAAAAATCTGGTGTATGTACCACGTCTACCACATGATGTAGCAGAGCTCTGTGAGAGAATAAGGGAAGTGACTGCCACAGTCGATGACATGCTGGGACAGGTATGGCAAGAATTCGATTACCATATTGACATCCGCCAGGTCCCTCGTGGTTCGCATATTGAATGTTCGTAAAAAATACTTTAAGAGTTTCTTTTCAAAATGCAATACATCTGTTCAGTGTTTAGTTCTTGTGCAATAAATGATTGAAAGTGTTCCCGAACACTATGTACATCCTGTATTTAGCCCAAAGAAGAAGATTGAGCAAAGTACACACAATGAATATCCCACTGATGATATGGCTACTGTTAGGCAGCAATCTCTGTTATGAATCGTGCAAAGAAAGACCTACTCTGTAAAAACTTCACTGCTTTTGTTGCACAGAACTGGGCATCAGGAAACAGAAAAAATTGCTCTTTCTATGGAATTTGGTTTTGAAAGTTACCAAAATATATTAGTCATCATGTGTGAACAATATGACATAATTTCAAAAAGGCATATTGCATTAGGTTTTTACGAAAAAACGAAGCATCAGAATGAAAGCAGTTGATTAGTAATTCAGAGGAAACGTGGATCTATTTACACATTACACTGTGAATTGTGTATGAAAAGTTTTGCCAAACAAAAATACCAGTCAAAGTATTGTGTGATGTGTGGCATGTATAGTGTTCCACTTGTTAGAATACTTGAGTATACAATGTTACATATTGTTTTATAGATACAGGAAAACCACGGTTAACCAAGCTGGGGTCAGCCGAAACCCAAGTTACCTGAAACAACTCCAAAAATCGCAAATGAAAGAGGAGCTATACTCATAGAAACAGTTGCAGCTGAGTGTGCAGGGTGGTTGTTTGTGGTGAGAGGTTACTGACCTTGGTGAGTTGCTTCCCCATCCACTTAGTTACCAGTCTAAATGGAGCTACACTGCAAACAACACTGCATTGAAGTGGTTGTTTCTTTCCATTGGCTGGGTATTTTTGTGGTTGGTTGGTTCACAGAGGGGAAGGGGGGGGGGGGCAAAGTGCATGGTCATCAGTCCCTGTGCTTTTGTGCTTTACTGTAAACAGTGAAGTACAACATGCTGTGTATTAATGTACTTTAATCCTAAAACTATAATTTTAACTTTAGTAAAGAACAAAAGCAAATGCTACAAAAAGAAGTTTTTTAAATTTCTTTGACCGTCAGAACTTTCAAAAATATTGACAATACAAAATACTGTAGTAGAAATTAGATGTTCATTGTGTAACTAAAAAAATTCTTATCTACATCAGCCCCCACTCCCTGTTATTTCATTTACCCAGGGTTGTGCTGTGTGTACCATTTGACACCATTCCACTTGTAAGCATACTGGGATGTACGATGCTCTTACCTGTTCTATTTGTATGTGTTCGTTTATATTTCTATTACCATGTGGTTTGAACATTTTTGATGGTTTTTTTTGTAATGCCATTACTTTCCATTTGTCTGATAGTTCTATCAATAGCAGAGAAAAGTCAACTATCCAGTATAACTGAAGAGGAGGCAGCTCATTTCAGAGTGGCAGATTTCTTTCAGTGGAGAGTCCAGGATGGAATAACAACACAGAAAGAATAGATTACTACTCACAAGAAAGAGAAGGCAGCGAGCTGCAGACAAGCACAATTAACAAGAATTCTAAATATTTGAACTTTAAGGCAAAGTCTTTCTCAGTAGAAAATACAGGCACACATTCACACAACAACAACAACAACACACACACACACACACACACACACACACACACACACACACACACCTACATGGCCACTCTTTTTTGGGCTTAGTACATTGAGACAGTGGCCATGTTTGTGAGTCGTGTGAATGAGTGTGTGTTTTCTACTTCTGAAGAAGAACTTTGTCTAAAAGCTTTTAAATATTTAGCATTATTCTTCATCATGCCAGTCTGTGACTCTGTGTGGTGAGGTGATTTATATGATTGAGATAATATCCAGGTAGGGAAAAATTTATTTTATTTTATAAATATTTGCAAAAACTTTAAAAAGTAGGTGCTTTGTGGAACCAAAGTACAATATTGTGTATATTTTATTTTATCCAATTGATAGTATTTTTGCTGTGTACCCTCCCCCCCCCCCCCCCCCCCCCCCCCAAAAAAAAAAAAAAATCTCCATTGATCCAGGCAACTACAGGGTGCAGCGTGGAAATATACTTATTACTAATAAAAAATCATAAAACTGAAAGTATCTGCATTATCAATTTAATTCTCATTTCTTTACATAGAGGTATTTTTAAAACTTTATTTCATTAGGTTTTGAAAATTATATCGTAAAGGTGGCCTTCGTTCTGCTCGAGGCATTTCGAAAGTCAAAATCAGAAGTTTCTGTCCACTTTGTCCAGCACATCTGTCTATGATGACAAGAGGAGCATGAGTATTGTTCTACATCTCATCCAGGTCCTTGAACGATTGATATACACCAAGGACTTAAGATAGCCCCATAAGGAAAAGTCACAGGGGAGCTAAATCTGCCAAGCAAGGTGGCCACTGAAGATTGCACCTCAAAGAGATGAGATGGTTAGGGAAGTGTTGGTCCACGAGAGTAATTGATGATCATGCTATGTGAACTGTGGCACTGTCTTTTTGGAACCAGACATACTCCACATCCATATCTTTCAAGTTAAGGAAGAAAAAATTCTTCAATTATCCACACTCAGAAGTGACTGTAACTGCCCTATCATTCTGTGGGCCAGAAATGCCAATTTGCACACCAAACAGTCACACACTATGTATGCAGGGGCTGCTCATGAAGCTTTCGGGGGTTCATGCCACTTCAAAATCATATAATTTGTTTTATTCACGCATCCAGTCAAATGAAATTGTGCCTCATTGCTGAAGTACACAAGGCAAGGGCATCATGAGACAGGTTTCTGATCAAGACTTCACATGCACTTTTTGTGAACCAATACAGCATGGATTAAATGTGTGCACTGCTGCCAGTTTGTATGGATGAAATTTCAAGTCCTCATGAAGAATTTGTCTGACTGTGCTCAGTCAGGAAGTGCAATGGCAGCTGCATGTTTGAATGCAGATTGCTTGGGGAATTCAAAATCACCAGCCATACTTTCTCAATGTTTTCTGCTGGCCTGGTGGTTCTCGAAGGCCCTGGTGGTTCTCGAAGGCCCTGGTTTCTTTTTCTGCACGCTACCAGTATCCATAAATGTGTCCACCCACATAACATTAGCCTTTTGATCAGGAACATGATCTGCAAGTGCGATACTAAACTTTTCTATGAATGTATGCAGTGGATGAGAGAGGAGTATGTGTTTGGTACGGTGACTTACTTTGGTCATTCCAAATGGCTATTGGAAAAGTAAGTCACCATACCAAACACATGCTCCTCTCTCATCCACTATATGTTCACTACTTAAAAAAAAAAAAAAAAAGAGAGAGTTAGGTCCTGCCCTTTCGAATATGCTCAGCCCCACTCAGTAATGAGTAACGGCAAACATATCAAACATGGAAGTTCCTGCGCTGCACCGCGAACTTTTGATAATCACTCTACCGCAAGTGTGGATGTGTGTGTGTGTGTGTGTGTGTGTGTGTGTGTGTGTGTGTGTGCGTGTGCGTGTGCGTGTAGTGCAGGGGTATGCGTGCATCTAGTTCCACTAGAAAAAGAGCAAGGGCTCAAAAGTTAGTGTTAACTGCTTTCTATTTTTACAGATTTTTCCAACCAGGTAATTGCTTTATCGTGATAGTATTTTTATATATGTAACTATTACCAAGCTCTGCAGGCAATTTCTAGGCAACTCAGCAAATTTTTACAGCTCAGTGGAGTTCATTTATTCAGCTTGTTATGTAGATCCATAGTGAAGGAGAACCTTCAGGAATGTTGCACCGAGTCAAGATATACTACTGCTTGATGGTATTAAAGCTTATCACAGCTAACTTCAATCAAGTTAAGGGGAGGTTTATATCTTTTCGTTCAAAAAATTGATTTTTTTTAATTGCATTTTTGGATCCATAAAAGTGTTTAGAATCCACGGTTTTTCCGAATATGGAATGGAAATGTTTGTTATTTGTGGTTGAACAAAAAAAATGCACCTGCTTGAAATCGGCTTTTTTCACGCACCAGTTTTTTTCTTTCGGAGGACGAGTTATTGTACTGGTGCTTGGACGGAAACACAAAATGAAAATGAAAGTTTGAACGCGTGTGTTTGCAAGTTAGCCCCCACACATTTGCATTCTGGTGCGAAGGCTGTGGAGATTGTGATGTTCCTGGCGGTGAGCAGCTTCAACAAAGGATATTCAGCAATTCTGACGACCACGATAATAATGGACGTCACCCTGGGACTCTGTTCAACGCAGTTCGCCAAGCATTCGGACGACCACCGGATTCAAGCGGGCGAAAAACCACTTGTCACCGGCCGTATGAGTGGCTCTGGAGCAGCGCAGGATGGCCCAGATTGAGCAGAACATCCTCTATGAAGAAGAGGAAGGACTAGTTTTTTGTCCCGGAATAGCGATTGAACATAAGTTGCATAACATTGCATTTATATGTAGTCAAAACTTCAAATGCTTTTTTCTCGAAATGACTCTTTTTTTTTTTCACGTGGTATGGTAACTTCAAATCTACTGAACCGATCGGCATGATTCTTTGTTTCCAATGAAGCTAACAAAATTGTCTAGGAGTTGTACGACTTTGATTCATATCCATCAACTATAAACATTTTTATTTGGCCGATAAAGTCGAAAAATCAATGAAAGAAACCCTTTTTTTTTTTTAAATGGCCACCATTTTGTTTCCTATGGTCCAAATAACGTAAGCAAAGTACAATTCCTAAAGAATCTTATATACTTCGCTAACGTCAAATCAATTTTGATTTCAGATGAGCCGGCTGACATGTGTCATACCGCGCGTGGAGGTCTTCATCGAAATTTTGTTTCGTTCCGACGGCGCTTCCGCCTTTACTCTTCAACATTTCTGCTCGAAAAAATTCCAGTTTGTAGAGGAAATATGAATAAGCATTTTGACCAAATTTGACTTTTATATCTGTAACACATCCTGAGAAAAAAATTTTCAGAGAACATGCTTTTTTCGGGTCAAAGATAGTAAACCTCCCCTTAATTAGAAAGAAAGCTGCTACTCTGAAAACAGATTTTACCTACTTGGTTATACCAAAGAACTATTGTTTATATTATACTGGTTGCTTAACAATTACTTGATTACAGTGACATTTAAAAAAAAAAAAAAATTTACCAGCATCTTTAAATACTGAGATTTATTTCTTTAAATACTGTGTCCCAGTTATAGTACATTAGTGATTTTAAAATGGCTTTATGAAGAATACTGATACTTGCCCTGTTGCTAAAAGAACTTTTCAGTTCCTGAATCTAAATATTCAGATAATTTGTAGAAACAGTGGCTAACAACATATTTTTGATTTTCTTTTGATGTGATTGGTATTTTCAATCCTTTCTTTTTTTCAATGGGAGTTTGTTGAATATTTTCCTATCAGAGTATATAACTCCTCACTGGATCCTAGACAAAGATGAAACATTTACATGAAAATTATTTTTGTGTCTTGTATTGTGTCTGTATAAATCACTGTTCACATGTAATTGATTTCTATCACCAGCAATCTAAAAACCATTAAAGAGTAAATGGTATTGTGAAGTAAGTGTAATAATGGCTTCAGTAAGACGCATTGTTCTCTATATTACACAATGTTCTTACTTCTTGCTTCTTCTGAATAAATACCTCATTTGCATTAAGGAGGAGGAGAACTGAGTAAATATCAATGCATAGTGGCAGCAATTCAAGAAACAAGACTTCCTCAGGGTGTTATGAAGATTGGAGATACTCACACGCTCTTTAACAGCAATGAGCTAAGCCCAGCCTGGACTTCGGGAGTTGGTTTTGCTGTACACAATAAAATGATATCGGCTGTCAACAAATGGTCTCCTGTAAACGACCGAATCTGCTGGATGATTTTACACGCTAAACCATATAAGATCTGCCTAGTCAACTGTCATGCCCCATCAGAGGATGCCGATGAAGAAACAAAGAATAACTTCTATCTAGAACTAGAGAATGTAGTAGACAAACTCCCAAGACACTCAATTCAGTTGATAATGGGAGACTTCAATGCCCAAGTGGGAAGAGAAGTGCAGTATCGTCCAACGATAGGGCCTAATAGTATCCATGAAACAAGCAACGAGAATGGTATCAAATTAATTAACCTTGCCGATACAAGGAGAATGATCGTTAGAAGCACATACTTCCCCCGCAAAGCAGTGCATAAAGTAACCTGGATATCCCCAGATGGAAGTACGATGAACCAGATCGATCACGTTCTTGTTGACCGAAGACATCATTGTAGTGTCGAGCATGTAAGATCCTTTCGCGGGGCAGATATGAATTCAGACCATTTCTTAGTGGTAGTCAAACTACGTCTGAAACTTTCAACCATGTGGAGAAGAAATTCTGAAATGATGGTCCGCTTCGACAAGAATAAGTTGAAAGATGTAGAAGTGAGACAGCGCTATCAAGAAAAAATTGCAGAACATCTCACAATAACAGAGAACCCTACCAGTGTGGAGAACGCATGGATGCTGCTGAGGAATGCAGTGTTAGAAAGTGCAAATGAAGAACTAGTTTGCGATGCAAAACGAAGAAGTAAACCTTGGTTCGATGAACAATGTCGAGAATCTGTTGAGATTAGATCAGCGAAGAGGATAAAATGGCTACAGCAACTCTCGGAAGAAGCAAGGGTAGCTTACTACGAAGCGAGGCGTAACACGGACCAACTCATGAGAAAGAAGAAACGGGACCACCACAAAAGTCTGTTGATTGCAGTCGAAGAAGCAAAGTCGTCACGCTCGTTTTTCCAGGCCTCAAGATTCGCCAGAGGCGCATACAGACAACGTACATTGGTCCTAACGAATGAGACGGGTGAAGTTGTACCGCCAGAAGAGCAAGCAACCCTATTTAAAAAACATTTTGAAAACCTATTGAATCCCGACAACCCACCAGTAGGGACAACACAGACGGATGCCCGTTTTGACAGAGTTGAAGTCCCTGAACCATCTGAGGAAGAAATCAGTGTTGCCCTAAAAGCACTCAAGAACAACAAGGCTCCAGGAGGTAGTGGTATCACAGCTGAGATGCTTCGCTTGGGAGGGGAAACACTGGTGGGTGCTTTGAAACGATTAATTTCTACCATCTGGGAAGCAGAAGTTATTCCTGAGGAATGGAAGGGAGCAATCATATGTCCCATATTCAAGAAGGGAGATGCTACTCATGTATCCAACTACCGAGGGATTTCGTTACTTGAAATTGGCTACAAAGTTTTTACAACACTGCTACTAAACCGCATGAAACCACTGGCTGAAGGAATTGTAGGGACCTATCAATGTGGGTTCGTTGCTGGACGATCGACAATTGATCACATATTTACTCTGAGGCAGTTGATAGAAAAATTCTACGAATTCAATAAGGATCTACACCTCATCTTCATCGATTTTCGACAAGCTTATGACAGCATTGACCGCGCCACGTTATGGGAAACGTTAGAGGAACTTGGCATCCCATCAAAATACATCCGCTTAATTGCTGCTTGCTACTCTCAGTCTACGGCCCAAGTGCGGTTTGGTAATCAACTATCACCATCATTCAGTATACAAAATGGATTGAGACAAGGAGATCCATTGGCGCCAATATTATTCAATTTGGCCCTGGAAAAAGTAAGCCGTGACACTTGTCGAACCAGAGAGATGGAGATGGTGGGAGCAGACACAATCTTGGCATTTGCTGATGATGTTGTGATCCTTGGCGACACTCTAGAGCAAGTACGCAGGGATACTTCCCGATTCCTCCACAATGCAGAGAAAATTGGGCTGGTGGTGAACGAGGAAAAAACTAAATATCTTGTTGTATCACGCCGCCGAGATCTCCCTCCTTCCATTGATGTCGACAGGCATACCTTCGAACGAGTTGAAGAGTTCAAGTACCTGGGCTCCATACTAACAAATAGAAGTGAAGTAACGAAAGAAGTACAGCAACGTATAACAAATGCTAATCGCATGTTCTTTAGCCTGAACAATCTTTTCAGATCTCGGCTGATATCGCAGAAGAACAAGATCCACCTATACACGACACTGGTGAGACCAGTACTTTTATACGGCTGTGAAACTTGGGCAACATCAGCAACAGCAGAAGAAGCAATATGTGCATTTGAAAGGAAGGTACTTCGGAAGATATATGGACCCATCTACAATGCCATGGAAGGTAAATGGGAACGAAGAAAAAAAGAAGATTTATACCAGCGGTATGGAAAGCCACACATTGGACGAATATTGGCGCAGAAGAGACTCCAATGGTTTGGCCACATCCTACGGGCAGACGGATCCCTTCCAAACAGAGTCCTCCACTCTCAACCCACAGGAAAACGCCCTAGAGGACGCCCAAGAACTCGATGGAAGGATAGGATAACAACGATCCTGAAAGAAGTGGAACCAGCAGCCGTGGAGGAGGACGCCAACGACCGGATGAGATGGACTGCCATCTGCAACAGCTCCCCCCTCTCGTGTAATTGACAGACACTGCGTGTGTGTTTTTTTTTTTGTTTTTTTGTTTCTGTAATGTATCCCTCTTGCCTTTTAAACCTTTGATTGAATGCCCTGTTTATTTTTTCGTTTTTCTTTAAGCTGTAATGTACATATGTAACTTTTACTACTGTATAGAGTACTTTTGTAAGTCTTTTGTCTTTACTTTTCCTTTTGTTCTTCTTGCTGTAGGCCTTAAAGGCCCGATAAGGCAATAAATGATGATGATGATTTGCATTAAGTGCACAGCACCAGAAAGTAATTCCATAAGACAAGAGGGCCTAAAAATACCCAAAATGAGCAAATTCTCTTATTTTTAGTGTCAATACAATGAGAGATGTTTCTAAAGGACATAACATGCTGAAATGAGTAACTTGATTAGTTTATCTATGCCTTGACCACCAACAGTACATGTTAACTTCATTTTAACATGTTATCCAACTGGATCCCAACTAATTTTACACAGTGTGTATGAATGCTTGGTTTCGAGGCGATATGATTTAATAAAATTTTCTCGACCGAACTCTCCTCGGTCATTGTCAAGTGGTAAGACTGACTGCTGCACCGCTGGCTGTGACGTCACTAAAGTGCGCGTCATTTATGTTGGCGGCCGAGTTTAGGTTCGTTCTGCGCATCTGACAAAACACAGTCAGCCAATGAACAGAGAACGACGTTGCCAGATCTCGACTGCAGTGCAGAGCATGGACGAGTGTCTTCAGTATTAGAAACGTTCAGTCATAAATAAAGTAATAGAACAAAAGCAATGTCTTGATAGCAGACTTTCTTTTATAGAAAGTTTGGAAAAAGCATTCTTTATACCAATTGCTTCATATTCTATTAATTAATTAAACCAAACAAGCAATAAGACTCCTAATTCAGGCGATAGCAAGGAAAGGTGTTTGTATCAATCTCACGAACCGCTTTTTCGCAATAAAGAACAGCGGCAATTGTTTATTTCCTATTGTACTTCGACGAAGCGTGAGTAATTCATAGTCATACCAACAATGTTTGTCAGTATTTTGCGTGAAATATTAGAGTCCTCATGGCGTAATGTAGTTGGACGGGTCGGGATAGCGTAACGGTTAAGGTGTTGGGCTTCTATCCGGAAGGTTGTGGGTTCAACCCTTGTGCGGTGCTTAATATTTTCATTATTTAAAAACAATATCGAAGTGCATTACTTCACGAATTATATTCGTTTGAATGCAAATTTTTTGAAATTTCTAGTGCTTTGTCTCTTCATTAACCCTTTCGCTGCTGCAGACACATGCTCCTCGCATTCCGCGCTGTGCGCGATTTTGCCATTACTGCACTGCTCGCCTGTGCAGACACATGGTGTTCCCACTGCTTTGACACACTTATCATTCCATTTCACAAAAACTATTTGGCCCAAAAATCGGATTTTTACACGTCTTCTTGACTGGTACCTTCCACCCATAAATGACTTAATTTTGTTTCGATGGTCAACGCAGTTATTATGCAGCATTAAATGTAGTAACCCATTACACAAAATTTTGAAGAGTTTGCAGAGATAGAAGTCCGTAGTGTATACTTTCCGTATGGTCGATTTTAGTTGCCACAATGTTGAGAATGAAATGTGGACAAGATACCTAAATTTCATATAAAATTTACTGTATAACAATATCTCATTTAATTTAAGTACCACATAGGTGTCGTATGTAATATTGAGAAATATTCCGTCTTTCGCGACTGTAATAAAAGTTTTATTTACACCGGACGCGTTTGGCTTTATTTTAAAGCACTTCAGTCAATGAAAGGTATGGCACCCCAGATAGCACAGGAAGCCGGTTTCAAACTTGTTTCCAGATGTAAAGTTCAAGTATATAAGATCGATCAAAGCTGGAATATTCAGGCCTGTTAGTTGGATTCAAGCTTGAAACAAACATCAAAGTTGGCAGCGTTCAAGCTATATTTCAAGCTTGACTTATCAGGTTTGGCTCCAGCTGTATCTACACACGTGGAATACAGTCTGGTATTTACAGCTTGTTTTAAGCTACATAATTATTAAATCTGAATTTATTGGACCTAATTAATTAAATAAATATCAGAATGGAAATGGTGTGAAAAAAATTATCAAGACACGTATGTTTAAAAAAATTTATTTTCAAAGCATTTAAAATTGTTTTATTTTAAAATTTAATTATTCTGGAGCCCCTCCGGCCCCAGCGCACAGACCAGAGCAGGATCAAATACTGCTGACTTCTGCTGGTATAATGATCCTGTAACAGGTAAAAGAAAATGTTAGCTATACCTAAACATAAAAAATGTAAAAGGTGAAACTAATCAACCTAAATATAATTTATGCCCCAGATTAGCAAAATAACTTCAAACTCACTGATGTAGTAAGAATCGTTAACTAGTATAAACGTCACTGAGTAAGCAGCTGCTTCTGGTGACTTCATTCCAAAGAGTTTTTAAAGTAATTTGAAATAACTTTTTGTTTGAAATTTTGAAAGTAAAGATGACATTTGGGTAATTTTGCGATGACTTCATGAAGAAGCCACGCATCACTATTTCTAACAGTTTCAGGGCCATTTAATCTGAATTATAAAGAAACAATTACTTGAAATCATATACACCTCATACTGTAAGCTTATAAGGAAACTACCGTTTAGAAAAATGTAGACTTTTATTCTATTCGCAATTATATTTTGGTGAGTAAAACTGAATCAAAATGAAATAAAAGATGAAATCGAAATGAATTTAAGAAATTACCAGTTCAATAGAACTGAAATGTAAAAGAACAAAAAATGTTCTCCTTGTCATATTTTAATATTGCCTTTTATTAGATTTCAGCCACATTACAAATAGCCTAACAATAAAAGTAAGAAGTACCAGTAGGCCTTGCAGTATTATTTCACCTAGGGAACAACAAAATTAAGAGCAACTGAAGACCAGTCAAAGCTACGTAAATAAAAAAGACTGACACCTATGTAGTGACTGGTTCTTGATGCACTTTTCACGTTCACCATGTCATTACTATTTGTATTAGCAAAGAAACTTTTCACACTTCACGATTATTCATTCATGGTGTGACACACGCGAGTATTTACAAGTAAACAAATGTAATAGGGCGATATATATAAAAAGGCGAGATTTTAAAAAGGTAAAATAACATTAAGTTTTAATTTATTGGTGCCACGTACTAGAGAGCTAGTTTAAAATGACGTATTTTTGCTGAACAACTTGTAATATGTTTTCTTAGCTGGTAATCCATTTCACTTTCATCCAGGCTCAATTTTTCTACGTAAAAGAATATGATATTTCTTTACGTTACGTAATAATATGTTGTTGTTGTTGTGGTCTTCAGTCCTGAGACTGGTTTGATGCAGCTCTCCATGCCACTCTATCCTGTGCAAGCTTTTTCATCTCTCAGTACCTACTGCAACCTACTTCCTTCTGAATCTGCTTAGTGTATTCATCTCTTGGTCTCCCTCTACGATTTTTACCCTCCACACTGCCCTCCAATACTAAATTGGTGATCCCTTGATGCCTCAGAACATGTCCTACCAACCGATCCCTTCTTCTGGTCAAGTTGTGCCACAAACTTCTCTTCTCCCCAATCCTATTCAATACTTCCTCATTAGTTATGTGATCTACCCATCTAATCTTCAGCATTCTTCTGTAGCACCACATTTTGAAAGCTTCTATTCTCTTCTTGTCCAAACTATTTATCGTCCATGTTTCACTTCCATACATGGCTACACTCCATACGAATACTTTCAGAAATGACTTCCTGACACTTACATCAATACTGGATGTTAACAAATTTCTCTTCTTCAGAAATGCTTTCCTTGCCATTGCCAGCCTACATTTTATATCCTCTCTACTTCGACCATCATCAGTTATTTTGCTCCCCAAATAGCAAAACTCCTTTACTACTTTAAGTGCCTGATTTCCTAATCTAATTCCCTCAGCATCACCCGACTTAATTAGACTACATTCCATTATCCTTGTTTTGCTTTTGTTGATGTTCATCTTATATCCTCCTTTCAAGACACTGTCCATTCCATTCAATTGCTCTTCCAAGTCCTTTGCTGTCTCTGACAGAATTACAATGTCATCGGCGAACCTCAAAGTTTTTATTTCTTCTCCATGAATTTTAATACCTACCCCGAATTTTTCTTTTGTTTCCTTTACTGCTTGCTCAATATACAGATTGAACAACATCGGGGAGAGGCTACAGCCCTGTCTTACTCCCTTCCCAACCACTGCTTCCCTTTCATGTCCCTCGACTCTTAAAACTGCCATCTGGTTTCTGTACAAATTGTAAATAGCCTTTCGCTCCCTGTATTTTACCCCTGCCACCATCAGAATTTGAAAGAGAGTATTCCAGTCAACATTGTCAAAAGCTTTCTCTAAGTCGACAAATGCTAGAAACGTAGGTTTGCCTTTCCTTAATCTTTCTTCTAAGATAAGTCGTAAGGTCAGTATTGCCTCACGTGTTCCAGTGTTTCTACGGAAACCAAACTGATCTTCCCCGAGGTTGGCTTCTACTAGTTTTTCCATTCGTCTGTAAAGAATTCGTGTTAGTATTTTGCAGCTGTGACTTATTAAGCTGATAGTTCGGTAATTTTCACATCTGTCAACACCTGCTTTCTTTGGGATTGGAATTATTATATTCTTCTTGAAGTCTGAGGGTATTTCGCCTGTTTCATACATCTTGCTCACCAGATGGTAGAGTTTTGTCAGGACTGGCTCTCCCACGGCCGCCAGTAGTTCCAATGGAATATTGTCTACTCCGGGGGCCTTGTTTCGACTCAGGTCTTTCAGTGCTCTGTCAAACTCTTCACGCAGTATCGTATCTCCCATTTCATCTTCATCTACATCCTCTTCCATTTCCATAATATTGTCCTCAAGTACATCGCCCTTGTGTAGACCCTCTATATACTCCTTCCACCTTTCTGCTTTCCCTTCTTTGCTTAGAACTGGGTTTCCATCTGAGCTCTTGATATTCATACCAGTCGTTCTCTTATCTCCAAAGGTCTCTTTAATTTTCCTGTAGGCGGTATCTATCTTACCCCTAGTGAGATAGGCCTCTACATCCTTACATTTGTCCTCTAGCCATCCCTGCTTAGCCATTTTGCACTTCCTGTCGATCTCATTTTTGAGACGTTTGTATTCCTTTTTGCCTGTTTCACTTACTGCATTTTTATATTTTCTCCTTTCGTCAATTAAATTCAATATTTCTTCTGTTACCCAAGGATTTCTACTAGCCCTTGTCTTTTTACCTACTTGATCCTCTGCTGCCTTCACTACTTCATCCCTCAAAGCTACCCATTCTTCTTCTACTGTATTTATTTCCCCCATTCCTATCAATTGCTCCCTTATGCTCTCCCTGAATCTCTGTACAACCTCTGGTTCTTTCAGTTTATCCAGGTCCCATCTCCTTAAATTCCCACCTTTTTGCAGTTTCTTCAGTTTTAATCTACAGGTCATAACCAATAGATTGTGGTCAGAGTCCACATCTGCCCCTGGAAATGTCTTACAATTTAAAACCTGGTTCCTAAATCTCTGTCTTACCATTATATAATCTATCTGATACCTTCCAGTATCTCCAGGGTTCTTCCATGTATACAACCTTCTTTCATGATTCTTAAACCAAGTGTTAGTTATGATTATGTTGTGCTCTGTGCAAAATTCTACCAGGCGGCTTCCTCTTTCATTTCTGTCCCCCAATCCATATTCACCTACTATGTTTCCTTCTCTCCCTTTTCCTACACTCGAATTCCAGTCACCCATGACTATTAAATTTTCATCTCCCTTCACAATCTGAGTAATTTCTTTTATTTCATCATACATTTCTTCAATTTCTTCGTCATCTGCAGAGCTAGTTGGCATATAAACTTGTACTACTGTAGTAGGTGTGGGCTTCGTATCTATCTTGGCCACAATAATGCGTTCACTATGCTGTTTGTAGTAGCTTACCCGCATTCCTATTTTCCTATTCATTATTAAACCTACTCCTGCATTCCCCCTATTTGATTTTGTGTTTATAACCCTGTAGTCACCTGACCAGAAGTCTTGTTCCTCCTGCCACCGAACTTCACTAATTCCCACTATATCTAACTTCAACCTATCCATTTCCCTTTTTAAATTTTCTAACCTACCTGCCCAATTAAGGGATCTGACATTCCACGCTCCAATCCGTAGAACGCCAGTTTTCTTTCTCCTGATAACGACATCCTCTTGAGTAGTCCCCGCCCGGAGATCCGAATGGGGGACTATTTTACCTCCGGAATATTTTACCCAAGAGGACGCCATCATCATGTAATCATACAGTAAAGCTGCATGCCCTCGGGAAAAATTACGGCTGTAGTTTCCCCTTGCTTTCAGCCGTTCGCAGTACCAGCACAGCAAGGCCGTTTTGGTTATTGTTACAAGGCCAGATCAGTCAATCATCCAGACTATTGCCCTTGCAACTACTGAAAAGGCTGCTGCCCCTCTTCAGGAACCACACGTTTGTCTGGCCTCTCAACAGATACCCCTCCGTTGTGGTTGCACCTACGGTACGGCTATCTGTATCGCTGAGGCACGCAAGCCTCCCCACCAACGGCAAGGTCCATGGTTCATGGATTTGTAATATTAATGTACCACTAGAGAAAAAATGCACCAGCGTACCTGTAATACACTATATATCTTCTTCAGACCCGGTGTAGCAGTAAGGCAGGGGACGCCACACACTTTCCGAACTATTTTCCAGTATAAAACAAACTTCACAACAGTCAACAATCATTAACGCACGTCACAAAAATAAAATGGCCATAAACCTAGCAGAGTCAGTGCAACTGCAAGGCTTATAAACGCTTGTGGCGCTTCCCGTGGACGTCTATGGAAGCTATGCTGCGTGCGCATCTGCTGTACAGCCTTCCAGGGAAATTACAGTTTATTTCAAGCTTGGGAAAATTATTTTAATTCAAGCTAAATTTTTACAGCTTGATGTAAACTGTGTAACAGGTTGATTTTTCGATCTTGAATTTTCAACTGAACCTAAACTAAATATCCACCTTGAAATAAGCTGTGTAACAGGTTGATTTTTCAGTCTTGAATTTTCAACTGAACCTAAACTCAATATCCATCTTGAAATAAGCTTGAGTACTAGCTGGGACATACACAATGGCACTCATGTTCTCTTTCTTGTTTTTGTTCCACAGTCGCAGTTTTACCAATGGTACTGAAATACTTCTGCAACTGTAATAAGCGACTTATTTAGACCAGATGTCTTTCTCTTATTTGAAGCATCTTCAGTGGACAGTATTTTGTCTCCTCCATTGCCAAGTCACCTTTCGTAGTTTTGTTCTGCGGTAACACAATATTCAACGTTTGTGTTGGCTGATCAGTGTTTTAGCAAATAAATGATGTTTGTGTGTGCCACACACAAAAATTATATTTGACATAGCTCAGAGCACTTCACTGATAGATGGTATATTCAAGTCCTAATGTTTTTGTAAGTCCACAGTTTTGTTTAATGTATTTTGTCTACTTCCTTTTGAGTGATTGAAGTGCTTTAAAATAAAGCCAAACGTGCTCAGTATAAATAAAACTTTTGTTACAGTCGCGAAAGACGAAATATTTCTCAATATTACATATGACACCTATGTGGTACTTTAATGAGATGTTGTTATACAGTAAATTTTATATGAAATTTAGGTATCTTGTCCACATTTCATTCTCAACATTGTGGTAACTAAAATCGACCATACGGAAAGTATACTCTATGGACTTTTACCTCTGCAAACTCTTCAAAATTTCGTGCAATGGTTTACTATAATTAAAGGGGGATAATAACTGCGTTGAACATCGAAACAAAATTAAGTCATTTATGGGGGGAAGGTATCAGTCAAGAAGATGTGTTAAAATCTAATTTTTGGGCCAAATAGTTTTTGTGTAATCGAATGATAAGAGTGTCAAAGCAGTCGGAACACAATGTGTCTGCACAGGCGAGCAGTGCAGTGACAAAATCGCGCACAGCGCGGAATGCAGGGAGCACGTCTTTGAAGCAGCGAAAGGGTTAATGCACCCGTGGTGGCTTTATTTCATGAACTGCGCGTTCCCTCCTAAACGTAAGCTTGCGAACTATGCTATACTATGGAGCTGCTTCTATTGGCGTGTGCGTCATGTGCAACTGGCAACGCAGCACTCTCCCGCGTCTGGGCGGGCATGCGTAAGCCGCCAAGATAAAAGAATTCAACTATAGTGCTCACTTCCTTGCCATATTTGGTAATGTTTTCATCCTGCGTCCATTGCACCCATTTTAATCTCACGATGGCTGGGTCCCAGGCTGTGCTGAGCTGCAAACTGCAGTCCTTGTTGATGGTGTTTCCAGAGATTTTTATTTCAATAGCTTCTTTTATGATGCCATCCCAAAATCCCTTCATCCTCACAACAACAAATGTTTCGTTGAATAGAATTCGGTGTCCATTTTCTAAGGCATGTTCTGCCATGATGATGGCTGTTAATCAGTTGAAATTGATATGCAAAAGTAAATAAAGAAAACATGATTTTGCTACTGGTTACTGCGTATTTGGTAATTTTATACGCGAGTCTCACTATCGCACTTTCAGGTCTGTCACGAAATATGCCATGAGTCACAGAATGATTGCAAAGGTGTTATAAAGGATACTGTTATTGAGCCAGCACAAGATCTCAATATTCTGCAAAAACATCATCACAGCCAGCAGAATTTCTCCTTTTAGTCATGTGATGCATTTTATAATTTCCTTAGGGGTTCAGTTTTTTAAGCTAATGTTTGTTGGTAGTGCAGTAGTGTCTGCATAAGTAAATCTGATGGATCTATATTTGGTTGTTTATTAGTGGGTGCTGCCGCTTTTAGGAAGTAATTCCTGAATCTGATAGCCAGTGAATTGAAAGTGTCACTATTTCTGCCAGAGATTTAGATTTCTAGTGGGTCATTTTTCTTGAATGTTTCTTGTTTAATAATGTTCCAATTATATCTAAAAAGAAAGATGATGAAACTTACCAAACAAAAGCGCTGGCAGGTCGATAGACACACAAAAAAACACAAACATACACACAAAATTCTAGCTTTCGCAACCAATGGTTGCCTCGTCAGGAAAGAGGGAAGGAGAAGGAAAGACAAAAGGATATGGGTTTTAAGGGAGAGGGTAAGGAGTCATTCCAATCCCGGGAGCGGAAAGACTTACCTAAGGTAAGTCTTTCCGCTCCCGGGATTGGAATGACTCCTTACCCTCTCCCTTAAAACCCATATCCTTTTGTCTTTCCTTCTCCTTCCCTCTTTCCTGACGAGGCAACCATTGGTTGCGAAAGCTAGAATTTTGTGTGTATGTTTGTGTTTTTTTGTGTGTCTATCGACCTGCCAGCGCTTTTGTTTGGTAAGTTTCATCATCTTTCTTTTTAGATATATTTTTCCCACGTGGAATGTTTCCCTCTATTATATTCATATCATTAATGTTCCAATTAGTTTTTGCCATTTTTCGGAGTGTTAGAATGGAATAGAAAAAAAGTACTTACATCACTGAAACTTTTTTATTTTTCAATGTAGTCTCCTTGTAGATTAATGCAATTGGTCCAACAATGTTGCAGTGCCTTGATCTCATCTTGAAAATGAGTTTCCTACAGGCCTGCAAAATAGTTGTCAACTCCGGCTATCAATTCTTCGTTTGAAGTGAATCTTTGTCCACAAAGAAAAATTTTCAGTTTTGGGAAGAGATGGAAGTCTGACAGAGCCATATCAGGTGAATAAGGTGGGTTTGGCAACAATTCATACTTTAGTTCATGTAATTTTGCCATCGCGACGGCACATATGTGTGGGCACACATTGTTTTGATGGAACAGGACTTTCTTCCTTCCTAAAATTTGCCTTTTTTTGCATAGCTTTCATTGCAATTTGTCCAGGAGGTTAGCATAGTGTTCTCCAGTAATTGTTTGCCTAGTGGGGAGATAATCTACAAACAGAATCCCCTTCACATCCCGGAACACATGTGCCGTGACCTTTCCTGCCAAGGGAATTGTCTGTGCTTTCTTTAGTGGCAGAGAATCAGCATGTTTCCTCTGCTCTGACTGTTGTTTTGCCTCTGGGGTATTGTAGTGCATCCAAGTTTCATCTGTGGTCACAAACTGGCGCAAAAAATCTTGTTCATTTCTCCTAAAACTCGCCAGACATAGTTCCAATATGTCCATTCTCATGCGTTTTTGATCCAGCGTCAAAGAGTTGCAGCACCCATCTTGCAGATAATTTTTTCATTTCTAATTCTTCAATTAAAGTGTGATATACTCTTTCAGATGACATGTAGCAAGTGTGAGCAGTTTCACGCACTTTGTCGGCAATCCTCCATGACCATTTTGTGCACTTTTGCAACGATTTCTGGAGTAGTGACACATTTTGGCCGACCACTGCATGGATCATCATCTGTGCTCTCCTGACAAATTTTAAATTCATTTGTCCACCTGGCAACAGTTGAATATGAAGGAGCAGTATCCCCCAGTGTGTTCTGGAAATTGGCATGAATGTCCTTTGCTTTCTAATCACTGCTTGAATCTTGATTTTTTTCCATCTTCGCAAATCACTATGCAGGACAACAACAGAGCCATGTCACTACCACATCTCTCTTCAAAGAGCGCTGACGTGGCATGTGTTTACAGGCAACAGTCCAAAGAATATCACATGAACAACTCGTTGTGCTAGTGCTGACCTCTCATGGTGATTCCAAGAACTTTTCAAACCATCCTCGTACATGAGCGTAACTTTTTTAATGACAGACTAGAGGATTTTACAGTGCCGGTGGTAATGGACTTTCAACTCTTGCCTACAACTTGTCCTCTGAATTAAGTAGAGATCCCAAGGATGGACTTCCCCTTATTCTTCCATCTGTTTAATTTTGCTCTTTTTTGTTTTAATGGCAATACAGCCGTTAATTTCTCCCCACTGTTTGAGGAATTTCTCTCTAAACAATATGATATTGTAAGGTGCTTAAAAATGTTATTAGCAAGGCAAAAAGTATGTGGTATGCAAATAGAATAGCTAATTCACAAGATAAAATTAAAGCCATATGGTCAGTTGTGAAGGAAGTGTCTGGTCAGCAGCACAAGGTCGATGATATAAAATCAGACATATGTACAGTATTTAACAATCATTTTCTAAGCATTGCTGGTGCATTAAACAAAAATTTAGTTTCTACAGGAAATCATATAAATTTCTTAGCAAATGCCTTTCCGAGATTGACGTCTGAAATACTCCTCTGTGATACAGACAAGACGGAGATTGAGTCAATAATTAAATCACTGAAGACTAAGGACTCTCATGGTTATGATGGAGTGTCTAGCAGAATATTAAAGTACTGTGCTGCACATGTTGGCCCTGTATTTAGCCATATTTGTAATTTTTCCCTTAGGAATGGTCAGTTTTCTGAGCGATTAAAGCACTCAGTAGTAAAGCCGCTTTATAAAAAGGGAGAAAGGGATAATGTAGATAATTTTAGACCTATTTCTATGCCATCAGTGTTTGCAAAAGTTATCGAGAAGGCTGTGTATGTAAGGATAATTGACCATTTTATATCACACGATTTGCTATCAAATGTACAGTTCAGCTTTGACAACTGAAAATGCAATATTCTCTTTTCTCTGTGAGGTACTGGATGGGCTAAACAAAAAGTTTCAAACGCTTGGTGTATTTTTTGATTTAACAAAGGCATTTTACTGTGTTGATCTCACAATATTGCTCCAGAAGTTGGACCATTACGGAATAAGGGGAGTATCTCACAATTGGTTCACCTCTTACTTTAGCAACAGGCAGCAAAAGGTCATTATTCACAATGTTGATAATGGCTGCGATGTGGGATCTGAGTGGGGTACTGTCAAGTGTGGGGTGCCTCAGGGATCAGTGTTGGGGCTGCTCCTGTTCCTTAGTTATATAAATGATATGCCCTCTAGTATTATGGGTAACTCTAAAATATTTCTGTTTGCTGATGACACTAGCTTGGTAGTAAAGGATGTTGTGTGCAACATTGACTCAGTTTCAAGTAGTGCAGTACATGACCTCAGTTCATGGCTTGTAGAAAATAAACTAATGTTAAATCACAGCAAGACTCAGTTTTTACAGTTTCTAACACACAATTCAACAAAACCTGACGTTTTAATCTCACAGAACAGACATATGATTAGTGAAACTGAACAGTTCAAATTTCTAGGTGTTCAGATAGATAGTAAGCTGCCATGGAAAGCCCATGTTCAGGATCTTGTTCAAAGACTTAATACTGCCATTTTCACTATTCGAACGGTATCAAAAGTGAGTGATACTTGGACACATAAATTAGTCTACTTTGCTTATTTTCATTCACTTATGTTGTATGGTATTATGTTTTGGGGTAACTCTTCCCATTCTAGAAGGATGTTTTTGGCTTAGAAACGGGCGGTTCGGGCAGTAAGCGGTATGAGTTCACGAACCTCTTGTCGACCTCTGTTCACGAGTCTGGATATTTTGACATTGGCCTCTCAATATTTATATTCCTTATTGTCATTTCTTGTTACCAATATTAGTTTATTTCCAAGAAAAAGCAGCTTTCACTCTGTTAATACTCAGCAGAAATCAAACCTCCATTTGAATCGGACTTCCTTAACTCTTGTGCAAAAAGGTGTGCAGTATACTGCTGCATCCATTTTCAATAAGCTGCCACTCAAATTCAAAAATCTTAGCAGTAATCCTAGCACTTTCAAATCGAAACTTAAGAGTTTCCTCATGGGTGACTCCTGCTATTCTGTTGAGGAGTTCCTTGAAAAATTAAGCTGATTATTATTGTATTGCTGATAGCAACTTATGGGCTGACTTTTTTTCAGGTTCATGAACATTTATTTTTATCTGTTATTACTTTTATGTTGTAAGTTCATGTACTGACACGCTCCATGACCTTGGAGATTTGCTCCTCAATTTGGTCCTACGGAACTTGACGTGTAAATAAATAAATAAATAAATATAGTCATCATTTATGATTGTATAATATTATACTTTTTCTTCTGAGACATGTATTTAAATGATCAGTATTTTTCATTATTAACATTTGACTGTCATGGTGAAATAAATCAATGTCTAGGTTTTACAGCTAAGGCACTGCAGGTTGTTGGGTCTGTTGGCAATAACTGTTGCACAATGTCTTTCAATTCTCATAGAGAATTTTACTGTGAAAAATAATCCAAAGCCAGATATCAACAAATCTAGATACCCTTGGTCAGTATCATCTGGCGGAAAATAAACATTAAACACTCCACAAGTGATAAGTCACTAGATAAATATGCACAACCTTCATAAAACTATTTTTAGCTTTTATAGCTGAGAACAAAATGGAATAACCAATGAAAGGCTAACAGTGTATAAGTCAGTGTGTGGAATGTCACGTGTCTGAACTTGGTAAAGAAGCTAGAAAATCTGAAATGCAAAAGGTCAATCTAGATACAGTAGGGGTCAGTGAAGTGAAATGGAAAGAAGATAAGGATTTCTTGCCAGGATAATAGAGGGTAATGTCAACAGTAGCAGAAAAAGAAATATAATGGCAGTTGGATTTATTTTGAATAGGAAGGTTGGGCAAAGAGTGAGTTTCTGTGAACTGTTCAGTGACAGGGCTATTCTTGTCAGATTTGACAGCAAATTAACACTGACAACAATAGTTCAGATATACATACCGACATTTCAAGCCGAAGTTGAACAGAGAGAGTGAGTATATGAGAATACTGAATGGCTAATACCGTATATGAAAGGAGGCAATAATCTAAGAGTTGTGGGGGTTAGAAAGTGGTTAAAGGGAAGTGGCAGAAGAAAAAGAGTTATGGGAGAATATTGGCTTGACAGTAAGAATAAGAGTAGAGAGAGACTAATTGAGTTCTGCAGTAAATTTCATCTAGTAATAGTAAATAACCTGTTCAAGAACTGCAAGCAGAAGATGGAATAGGCCCAGAGAGACTGGAAGATTACAGCTGGATTACATCATGGCCAGCAGAGATCCCAAAACCAGATATTGGATTGTTAGGCACACCCAGGGGCAGATGTAGACACATACCATAATTTAGTAATGATGAAGAGTAAACTGAAGTTTAAGAGAATCATCTGGAAGAACCTGTGTACCAGAAGTTGGATACTGAAATACTGAGGAATGATGAGACACATTTGACGTTCGCTAAAGATGTGGATACTGTGATAAGGAATGCCACAGTAAGCAGTTACAGTTGAAGTGGTGTGGATAGCTCTAAAAGGAGCAATCACAGACATTGGACAGATAAACATAGGTCAGAAAAGGTGTGAAGAAATCGAAAAAGAAATTATTGTTGGACAGACTTATTCAGCATATAGAAAAGTCAAAACAACCTTTGGTGAAATCAAAAGCAAGGGTGCCAAAATTAAGAGTGCAGTGGGAATAACAGCTTATGCTTCCACATTGCTGACAACAGTATTATACAGAAGAGTGGGAGAGAAAATTAAGAATTTTGGTAAATGACATTCAGTTTGGCTTTAGGAAAGGTAAATGCACCAGGGAGGTTTTCCTGACATTGTGGTTGATAATGGAAGCAAGACTGAAAAAAAGTCAAGACAGAAACGTTTGATTTATTGGCCATGAAAAAGTGTTTGACAATGTAAGCTGCAGGGAATGATGAGTAATATACAAAATGTACAAAACCAAGAGGGAACGATAAGACTGGAAGCCCAAGAATGAATTGTCAGATTAAAATCAGCTTAAAGCACTTAATAAAGGCAAGTTTCCCAGTCCTGACAACATACCAATAATGTTCCTTCCTGAGTATACTGATATTTAACAAGCATATACAACCACTCACTCAACTAATGATCCATACGAAAAGACTGGAACGTTGCACAGGTCACACAAATACTCTAGAAAGGAAATAGAAGTAATCCACTGAATTATGGACCTATATTACTAATGTCGATTTGCAGTAGGATTTTGGAACATATACTGTGTTTGAACATTATGAATTGCCTCAAAGGTAAGGCCTGTTGACACACTGTCAGCACAAATTATGAAAATATTGTTCCTGTGAAACACAACTAGCTCTTCATTCGAAAAATAATGAGTGCTATCAACAGGTAGTCTTAAACTGATTCCATATTTATAAATTTCCAGAAGACTTTTGACATCGTTACTCACAAGAGACTTCTAGTTATGGATGCCAATGGAGTATCAACTTTAGTTGTGCAACTAGATTCACAGTTTCTTGTCAGGAAGTAGTAATCGATGGATCAATGGAAAGTCATTGAGTAAAACAGAAGTGATATCTGACATTCTCCAAGGAAATGTTATAGGCCCTCTGCTGTTCCTAATCTTCATAAATGACAGGAGTCAATCTGAGCAGCCCTCTTAGATTGTTTGCAGTTGATGCTGTCATTTACAGTCTAGTAAAGACATCAGAAGATCAAAACCAATAGCAAAATGATTTAGATATGATATCCTACAGTGCAAAAAGTGGCAATCCTCACTCAGAATGGAAAAGTGTGAGGTCATTCACATGAGTAGAAAAGGAAATTCGTTAGATTTCGGTTACACGATAAATCACACAAATTTAAAGGCTGTTGATTTGACTAAATACCTAGGAATTATAATTATAAACAACTTAAATTGGAATGACCACATAGGTAATGCTGTGAGGAAGGCAAATCAAAGTCTAAGTTTTATTGGCATGATGCTTAGAAGATGCAACAGGCCTACTTAGGAGACTGCCTATAATACGCTTGTTTGTCCTCTACTAGAGTATTGCCATGCTGTATAGGATCCTTATTAGATAGGATTCACAGAGGACATCAAAAAAGTTAAAAGGAGGACAACTCATCTTGTATATTGTGAAATTGGGGAGAGAATGTCATGGGTATGATAAGCAAGTTGCGATGGCAATGATTAAAACAAAGGCATTTTTTATTATAGTGGGATCTCTTAATGAAATTTCAGTCACCAACTTTCTCCTCAGAATGAGATGATATTTTATTGTCACCATATAACACAGGGAGAAATGATCATCATACTAAAGTAAGACAAATTTGAGATCCTTCAGAAAAATCTGAGGTTCAGTGTTCTCTGTTCGCTTTTAGAGAATGGAATGGCAGAGAAATAGTGTGAAGGTGTTTTGACGAACCCTCTGCCAGGCACTTAAGTGTGAATTGCAGGTTAGTTATGCAGATGTAGATTTAAAAAGAGTGTAAGACAAGGATGTAGTCTTTCGCCCCTCTTGTTGAATCAATACACAGAAAAAGCAGTGACAGAAATGAAAGAACAATTCAGGAGTGGGATTAAAATTCAGTGTGAAATGATATAAACGATAAGATTCAATGATGACATTGCCATCATCAGTGAAGGTGAAGGATAATTACAGACTTGATTGAATGGAATGAACATTCTAATGAGTACAGAACATGGATTGAGATTTCAAGGTAAGGAGAACAGTGAGAAGTTCAACAGCAAAATTGGTGATCATGAAGCACATGAAGTTCAGGAATCCTGGCTACCATGGAAGTGAAATAACCCATTATGGACAAAGCAAGGGAGACACAAAAAGCAGAGTAGCACACACAAATAGGGCATGCCTAGCCTAAACAAGTTGATTAGTATGAAATATAGGCCTTAATTTGATGAAGATATTTCTGAGCATGTATGTTTGGAGCATAGCATTGTATGGTTGTGAATCATGAATTGTGGGAAACCTGGAACAGAACAGAATAGAAGCATTTGAGATGTGGTGCTATGAAAGAATGTTGAAAATTAGGTGGACTGTTGAGGTCAGGAATGAGGAAGTTCTCTGCAGAACCAATGAAGAAAGGAACTTACGGAAAACAGTAATCCACTAAATTACAGTCACATATCATTAATGTACAAGTTTATATGCCAACTAGCTCTGCAGATGACGAAGAAATTGAAGAAATGTATGATGAAATAAAAGAAATTATTCAGATTGTGAAGGCAGACGAAAATTTAATAGTCATGGGTGACTGGAATTCAAGTGTAGGAAAAGGGAGAGAAGGAAACATAGTAGGTGAATATGGATTGGGGGACAGAAATGAAAGAGGAAGCCGCCTGGTAGAATTTTGCACAGAGCACAACATAATCATAACTAACACTTGGTTTAAGAATCATGAAAGAAGGTTGTATACATGGAAGAACCCTGGAGATACTAAAAGGTATCAGATAGATTATATAATGGTAAGACAGTGATTTAGGAACCAGGTTTTAAATTGTAAGACATTTCCAGGGGCAGATGTGGACTCTGACCACAATCTATTGGTTATGACCTGTAGATTAAAACTGAAGAAACTGCAAAAAGGTGGGAATTTAAGGAGATGGGACCTGGATAAACTAAAAGAACCAGAGGTTGTACAGAGATTCAGGGAGAGCATAAGGGAGCAATTGACAGGAATGGGGGAAATAAATACAGTAGAAGAAGAATGGGTAGCTTTGAGGGATGAAGTAGTGAAGGCAGCAGAGGATCAAGTAGGTAAAAAGACGAGGGATAGTAGAAATCCTTGGGTAACAGAAGAAATATTGAATTTAATTGATGAAAGGAGAAAATATAAAAATGCAGTAAGTGAAACAGGCAAAAAGGAATACAAACGTCTCAAAAACGAGATCGACAGGAAGTGCAAAATGGCTAAGCAGGGATGGCTAGAGGACAAATGTAAGGATGTAGAGGCCTATCTCACTAGGGGTAAGATAGATACCGCCTACAGGAAAATTAAAGAGACCTTTGGAGATAAGAGAACGACTTGTATGAATATCAAGAGCTCAGATGGAAACCCAGTTCTAAGCAAAGAAGGGAAAGCAGAAAGGTAGAAGGAGTATATAGAGGGTCTATACAAGGGCGATGTACTTGAGGACAATATTATGGAAATGGAAGAGGATGTAGATGAAGATGAAATGGGAGATACGATACTGCGTGAAGAGTTTGACAGAGCACTGAAAGACCTGAGTCGAAACAAGGCCCCCGGAGTAGACAATTTTCCATTGGAACTACTGACGGCCGTGGGAGAGCCAGTCCTGACAAAACTCTACCATCTGGTGAGCAAGATGTATGAAACAGGCGAAATACCCTCAGACTTCAAGAAGAATATAATAATTCCAATCCCAAAGAAAGCAGGTGTTGACAGATGTGAAAATTACCGAACTATCAGCTTAATAAGTCACAGCTGCAAAATACTAACACGAATTCTTTACAGACGAATGGAAAAACTAGTAGAAGCCAACCTCGGGGAAGATCAGTTTGGATTCTAGAAACACTGGAACACGTGAGGCAATACTGACGTTACGACTTATCTTAGAAGAAAGATTAAGGAAAGGCAAACCTACGTTTCTAGCATTTGTAGACTTAGAGAAAGCTTTTGACAATGTTGACTGGAATACTCTCTTTCAAATTCTAAAGGTGGCAGGGGTAAAATACAGGGAGCGAAAGGCTATTTACAATTTGTACAGAAACCAGATGGCAGTTATAAGAGTCGAGGGAGATGAAAGGGAAGCATTGGTTGGGAAGGGAGTAAGACAGGGTTGTAGCCTCTCCCCGATGTTGTTCAATCTGTATATTGAGCAAGCAGTAAAGGAAACAAAAGAAAAATTCGGAGTAGGTATTAAAATTCATGGAGAAGAAATAAAAACTTTGAGGTTCGCTGATGACATTGTAATTCTGTCAGAGACAGCAAAGGGCTTGGAAGAGCAGTTGAATGGAATGGACAGTGTCTTGAAAGGAGGATATAAGATGAACATCAACAAAAGCAAAACAAGGATAATGGAATGTAGTCTAATTAAGTCGGGTGATGCTGAGGGAATTAGATTAGGAAATGAGACACTTAAAGTAGTAAAGGAGTTTTGCTATTTGGGGAGCAAAATAACTGATGATGGTCGAAGTAGAGAGGATATAAAATGTAGGCTGGCAATGGCAAGGAAATAGTTTCTGAAGAAGAGAAATTTGTTAACATCGAGTATAGATTTAAGTGTCAGGAAGTCATTTCTGAAAGTATTTGTATGGAGTGTAGCCATGTATGGAAGTGAAACATGGACGATAAATAGTCTGGACAAGAAGAGAATAGAAGCTTTCGAAATGTGGTGCTACAGAAGAATGCTGAAGATTAGATGGGTAGATCACGTAACTAATGAGGAGGTACTGAATAGGATTGGGGAGAAGAGAAGTTTGTGGCACAACTTGACTAGAAGAAGGGATCGGTTGGTAGGACATGTCCTGAGGCATCAAGGGATCACAAATTTAGCATTGGAGGGCAGCGTGGAGGGTAAAAATCGTAGGGGGAGACCAAGAGATGAATACACTAAGCAGATTCAGAAGGATGTAGGTTGCAGTAGGTACTGGGACATGAAAAAGCTTGCACAGGATAGAGTAGCATGGAGAGCTGCATCAAACCAGCCTCAGGACTGAAGACCACAACAACAACAACAAACAACATATCATTAATGTCAGTATGCAGCAGAATTTTAGATATTGTGTTTGAACATTATGACTCTTTTGAAGAAAACAGTCTATTGACACACAGTTAACACTGATTTAGAAAACATCGTTCTTCTGAAACACAACTAGCTCTTTATTAACTTGAAGTGTTGAGTGCTACTGGCAAGGAACTTCAAATTGATTCCATATTTCTAGATTTCCAGAAGGCTTTTGATACTCTACGACACAAGTGGCTTGTAGTGAAATTGCTTGCTTATGAAATATTATCTCTGTTGACTGGATTCGTGATTTCTCGTGAGAGAGGTCACAGTTCGTAGTATTTCACAGAAAGACATCGAGTAAAACAGAAATGATCTCTGGCATTCCCCAGGATATGGTTACAGGTCCTCTGCTGTTCCTTATCTATATAAACAACTTAGGAGGCAATCTGGGCAGCTGTCTTAGGTTGTCTGTAGATGATGCTGTCATTTATTTTCTAGTAAAGTCATCAGAGGATCAAAACAAATTTCAAAACAATTTAGAAAAGATATCTGTATGGTGTGAAAATTTCATCCACATGAGTGTTAACTGGAATCCACCAACCTTCAGTTACACAATAAAGCAGTCAAATGTAAAGGACATACATTCAACTAGATACCTAGGAATTACAATTACAAACAACTTAAATTGGAAAGAACATGCAGAAAATGTTGTGGGAAAGGCAAAGCAAAGACTGCAGTTTATTGGCAGAACACTTAGAAAATGTAACAGATCTACTACAGAACTGCCTACATTATGCTTATTCGTCCTCTTTTGAGGTACTGCTGTGTGGTCTGGGGTCCTTACTAGACAGGATTAACATAGTACATCAAGAAAGTTCCAAGAAGAGCAGCACATTTTTTATCATTGCTAAATAGGGGAGAAAGTGTCACTGACATGATACATTATTTGGGGTGGACCTTATTAAAATAAAAGTGTTTTTAGTTGCGGCAGAATCTTCTCATGAAATTTCAATCACCAACTTTCTCCTCTAAATGCAAAAATATTTTGTTGACGCCAACCTACATAGGGAGAAAAAAATCATAACAATAAAATAAGGGAAATCAGAGCTTGTCCCAAGATATAGATGTTCTTTTTCCCATGCGCTATTCGTGATTGGAATAATAGAGGATTATTGTGAAAGTGGTTCAATGGAACCTCTGCCAGGCAGTTAAGTGTGATTTGCGGAGTATCCATGTAGTTGTAGATGAACACTGATAAAAATAAGCAACAGGGTGATAGGACACAGGTTAAGGAAACAGGGAATATTCCATGTTACTGGAGGGAGTTGTAGAGCATAAAACTGCAGAGGAAGACAGAGATTGGAATAAATCCATCAAATAGTTGAGGTCATTGGGTGCAAGAATTACTCAGAAATGGTTGGCACAGGAGATAAATCCATGTTGGAATGCATCAAACCAGTCAGAAGACTGATATCTAAAAAAAAAAAAAAAAAAAAAAAAAAAACTTTTTTATGAAGCTTTATATGGCCCCTGCAGGTGATGTATATACAATCCATCTTTCTTCTTAGTGTCTTCTAGTAATATGGTATTAGCTTGTGTCCATCAACATGAATCTGATCAATTTCAGTGATACCCGTTTCATGTTCTGATATGCATAAGTATGCTGAAATTCTATTTACCTTTTCGTTTTCTTGTATGGATATGGATATGTTTTTATTTATGAGACTTGATGGAGGACACTGTGTTTTCTTTAATATCCTTAACTTTGTCTTGACTGCAGTATTTTATTTTGGTACTACCTGTTTCAACTGTAATTGTATTTATACTGCAGCTCTAGCTTTGATATGAATTTACCCCTAAAAAAGCCTAGAGAACACTATGGATAGAGCTTTGGCCAGGAGGATGCTTTTGGCGATTAGCTGTGAAAGTAGCCTTTTACCACAAGCTTTTCAGATGCAAATTCTGTTGAGTGTGAAGAGACCAAGTGAGGGATGAAACATCAGTCACATCTATGGGTGGATGTCCCCCTCTCACGAGCAATTTCTCAAGGTGTGCATAAAATGTCACACACAATGCATAAACCAACACTTATCATATTGTTCAAAGAATGACATGGGCTACCACAATGAATGTGAGTGTGAATGAGACATTGCAGAATTAAGCTTTGCAGTATATGGTCACAGTTGAATAAGGAAGTTATGAATAGGAACAGTAATAGAGTAAGCAAAGTGGCTCCTTGAGCATGAAACTTGGTTTTGTGAAATTGAGGGAAAACTGTATGTCAGGAGCTAGTGCACCATTGCTAAATTTTAATAATTTCTGTAAATCCATATTTAAATTCATTGTAATCTTGTTTCATGTCCCAATTATTTACCATTAATTGCTCAAAGAAAGTGTTTATGAGATTTATCAATTGTAGGGAAAGGCATAGAAAGTAATTATTAGTAACACAGACCTTAAGTAAGATTTAAAGTGACATTGAAGTGTGACAATGCATCATTTTCAAATGCACATTGGATACTGTATTAGCATTGTTAGAAACTGCTTGAGTTGTACAATGTACAGGAAATTGGTACAGTAGATATAAGAAAGGAAACTAACTAACAGATAACAGAATGGAAACTTGAAAGTTGCAGTTATAAAGGAACTGTAATTCACTGTGTGAATACATATGTAAAGGTCTACACATCTGACTTGTGCAAATGCAAATTCCATATAATTTGAAAGTATGATTTCTAGTTATGAACAATCTATCTTTCATCAGTAAAAACACTGTCTTATGAATAGCTACTGTGAATTTGTTCTTTTACACATATTTGCTGCATTACCAATACAACAATTGTTATTTTTTACCACAGCTTTCCTTATGAATCCTCTTATAAAAAACTGGTATACAGTCTGTGTATGTGACTGCACTGTCAGCTTCTTCCTCCCCATTAAGTAAAGTTAACAATGACTCGGTGGTTAAATCCACGCCAACCCAAAAAAGCAAAATATTGTAGATAGAATCCTATGGGCAGCCTTTGATAAGGCATTTCATGACATCTAGTTGATTTGTTTGCCATTCAGCAATTTGTCCTTTTACAGGTGGTTTGGAGATCTGTCAATATAAGAGCAGTGAATACTAGTTGTGCCAAAAGCACCTGAGATATCCACCACAATAGCAAATGAATATTTTTTATGGGTGTCAACCACTTGCTTGTATCCATATTTATTATGTCAATAGATTTTCCTTTCTGAATCCCAACTAACTCTCACACAACATGTGAAGTTCTGTGTGTCAGTCAGTCACGCAATAGCTTCTCATGGACTCTGCCCAAAGTATTCACTATAGATATAAGTCTGTAGCTCTTGTGATCTCCTTTTGTAACAATGACTTGTGCTGATTTCCAGGTATCAGAATGTGTCCTAGTATGAGTGAGTTATTAAAATGTTAAAGAAGGTACTATCTGTGGTGTTACATACAATAACAGCTCTGGGTAAATATTGCCAGAACTGGAACTTTCTCCTACTTCACCTGGAGATGGAACACTTTCTCTGCAAAAGAAAACACAAAACTAATGCCATATATTTAATACACATTTGACTTCACCTATGAGATGACCACTTTCGCTGCAAAAGGGAACACAATGGCAAGTATGTCTGGGATCGTCTGTAGTAGTGACATTATCTGGAAGAGATATGTGGAGGATGTCCTATGCTGAATCCCTCGAAACTACAATTTTTCTCTTGTCATGCATTTGTAGAGCTGAAATAACTACAGGTGATTTGATTTCTTAAGGGAGCAATTTGAACTGTAATTGTCTATATACAATATGTTCCAGATTCAGTCATTTCGGGTTAATAATTCCTTTCTTGTAACCCCTGTTCGGTCAGTTTATTCCATGGTGTTTTTGACATACTGGATGTCCTGTTCCTTGGTACTGTGATAAATTGTGTGTATTGTACAACTTCTGACAAGTGTTCTCTGTAACAAACTCTGCATTTGTCATGTTGCAACAAAAATGCCTCTGTCATTGGAGCTAGGAGATCCCAATCAACATTTTTCATGCAAAAAGTAATTGCCACAGAAGTTTCTACAGTCTGTTGTAGATCAAATGTTATTGCCATTTCATTACTTGTGGTGATATTTCAGTTTACTTTTGAGCCATGTCTTCTTTCCATGGCTGATCTACATCTCAGCCAATATTGCTAGAGTAACCACTCCATCTGATATCTGTATGGTTGACACCTCTACTCATAACAAGCAGATTTGGTTCTACTGTTCAATCTTGGAGCAATGGACCATGTTCGACAGCTACGCCACAAAAAAAAAAAAAAAAAAAAAAAAAAAAAAAAAAAAAAAAAAAAAAAAAAAAAAAAAAAAAAAAATATATATATATATATATATATATATATATATATATATATATTACATGTGTCTGTGTATGTGCGGATGGATATGTGTGTGTGTGCGAGTGTATACCCCTTCTTTCCCCCTAGGGTAAGTCTTTCCGCTCCTCCTGGATTACTACTCCCCTTTCGTGCCCCTCATTAGTAAATATCACTGCTACCTTCAGACTTTCAAAGAGGGTATGCTAGTCACCATCGTGAAAAGCTTTCTCAAAGTTTACAAATGCTATAAACTTAGATTTGCCTTTCCTTAAACCATCTTGTAAGAGAAGTTGTAGAGTCATTATTACCTCACATGTTCATATATTTCTCTGGAATCTGAACTGATCTTTCCTGTGGTCTGCTTACTCCAGTTTATCCATTATTCTGTAGAGAAATTGTGTTAGTATTTTGCAACCATGACTAATTAAACTGATAGTTTGGTAATATTCACACCTGTCACTGCCTGCTTTCTTTGAAATTAGAATTATTTTATTCTTCTTAAGGCCTGGGGGTGTTTTGCCTGTCTCATACAGCTTACACACCAGGTGGAAGAGTTTTGTCATGCTGGCTCTCTCGGCTATCAGTAGTTCTGAGAGAATGACTTCTATTCCCATGGCCTTGTTTCGGCTCAGATCTTTCAGTGCTCTGTTAAATTCTTCTTGCAGTATCTTATCTCCCATGTAATTGTCATCTACATCCTCTTCCCTTTCTATAATACTGCTTTCAAGTTCATCTCTCTTGTGTAGCCCCTCTATATACTCTTCCACCTTTCAGCTTTCCCTTCTTTATTTAGTACTGGTTTTATTTGTATTTCCTTTCATGTGCTTCATTTTTGTATTTTCTCCTTTCATGAATTAATTTCAATATCTCCTGCGATATCCAAGGATTTCTTCTAGGCCTTGTCCTTTTACCTATTTGATCCTCTGCTGCATTCTCTGTTTCTTCCCTCAAAGCTACCCATTCATCTTGTACCGTATTCCTTTCCCCTGTTGTATCCAATTGTTGCATAATGCTCTCTGTGAAACTTTAAACAACCTCTGTTTCTTTCAACTCCTCCGTGTCCCAGATTCTTAATTTCATACATTTATGCAATTTCTTCAGTTTTAATCCACATTTCATAACCATTAAATTGTGGTCAAAGTCCACAAATGTCTCTGGAAATGTCTTACAGTTTAAAATCTGGTTCTAAAATCTCTGTCTTACCATCAATAATCAATCTGAAACCTTTTGGTGTCTCCAGGTCATGTATTCAACATTCTTTTATGATACTTTAACGAAGTGTGAACAATGATTAAATTTATGCTATGCGCAGAATTCTACTACGCAGCTTCCTCTTTCGTTCCTTTCTTCTCCAGTCCATATTCAACTACTATTTTCCCTTCTCTTCCTCTTTCTACTATCAAATTCTAGTCCCTCATCACAATTAAATTTTCAGACCCCTTACCTATCTGAATAATTTCTTTTATCTTGACATACATTTCTGCAATCTCATCTTCATCTACAAAGGTACAATAGTGTTGATTATCTGAACTAACTGGGAGGCATAGCTGTTTGGAAAACCAGTTTATTTGGATAATTGAACGATATGCTTTTATTTACCAATTTACCAGTAAATCTCTCTTATTATTACAAAGGCAAGTACAGTAGGAATGTATGCAGCACACATACATATGCACATACAGTACTATGGATAGAAATAATGCTTTAAAAAGTCCTTAATTTTGGTCTGTCTACACAAGCCTACTGCTTTTGGGTGGTTAAGCCACGCACTTTTTTCAGGACAGATATCTGATACTGGTCACTTTCCCCTCGAGCTGCAAACCGCCACAAGGCAGTACCTATAAACACGCAAATGCTTCAGGAGCTAACAGTATGTTTCCATTTTGTGGACCAGTAGTAGATGAGATGCCGGTGGCATTAGCTTTGTCAGTGATGGGATGGATTTATTCTGCAGGATTTGGTGCCCTGTATGTGCACTGTTGACTCTCATCCATTCTTGAATATCTTCTTCATCACATTCATGGTAGTTGAGTTCTTTTAGCGTATTGAGAATTTTAGACATATAATTCTGTTTGTCATTTTCAATTACACTTTGAGAACTTTCTGCTATACCCAAAATTTTACTCTGACCTTTCTTCAGTTTCTGTTCCTTTACAGTTTACACTATCCCATGCTGCTCTGATCATGTATAACATACCTTTCAAATCAATATTTTTATAATTTCTTAACAGACTTTCTTGTCCTGGCTCATCTCTTTCTAAGGATAACTTGTGTAAAAATTCTTTCCTGTAATACCATTTGAAAGTCTCAATAATGCCTTGATCCATGGCTTGTAATAAAGAGTTCCTGTTAGGTTGAAAACACAACACTTCTATGAACTCGTCCTCTTCGTTTAGGATACCACATGTGGGTGAGTTGACATGTTGTCATGGAGCAGTGATGGTTTCTACCTTTTGCCATTCTCTAGCTGATGATCTGTTACAGATAGTGCAAAAGCTTCCCTGAACCATTCTGTTAAAACTGCACTATCCACCTAGGTGCTCTTTTGTGAGGTCTAAACAGCAGACATATAAACATGTTTGAAAAAATACAGTTACTTACTTTTACCAGTGATGAGCACAGTAGCGTTAGCACAAGCCAAAGCAGTAATACAGATCTTCCCTATTTTAGGACCAGGTGCTGCTTTGCTAGTTCATGACATGAAGAAGAGTTTTTCTTGCAAAGCATTCCAGTTGAGCCCAATTTCATCAGCATTGTAAATGTTTTCAAGAGCATAACCTTCTTCCTTTGATACTTCCCTTAGCTTTACTTTGAAAGAAGCAGCAAACAGAGGCTCACAAGTGCCATGTTTTGACTTACAGTGTTTTAGCCATTCCATGCTTGCTTTAACCTTTTGAGTCCCAATATATAAAAAATAAGTAAACTTCTACTAATTTTCACAAACGTCACTTTTATTAGTCTCATAAGTGAGGAATACAAGAAAATTTTTTTAAAACTAAAAACAAAGTTAGTTCTTTAATGAAGGTGGTTCCATGCCAAACCACTAGAACACACAGTCTTGAACCATCTATAATTTTGAGTGGTATTTTTTAAAGCAATTTCAGGCTTTCTCCAGGCACTATCCCACATTACACACATTGCAATGCCATTTTGTTCTGTGAGGTTCAGCTTTTGTGCTGCAGTGTGCACAACAACGAGCTCCTCCTTGTATTGGCATGTGCTCAGACTTGGTTTCTTTCAGTTCTTGAATTTGTTTGCATTCGAGTCTTGCACCTTCTTAATGGTATACCATTTGTTGTGTCAATAAGTCCATGGACCACCGCAACCTGGAAGTCCTTCAAAGACATTGCTGACCCATTGCTTCTTTCTTGGAACAACAAAAATGCATTTACGATGCAGACATTCAGCGTATACCAAACAATTCTAAGCCACCATCATTTGCTTTTCCTATCAATCTCATATAGAGATTTCAGCATGTCTGCTTTATCGACGTACCTCATATGCATGTTGTTCCTTTTCATGAGTATGGGGTGTGAGATCTCAATTACTGACCATCTTTTTCTTTTTGAGACACTGTTGTTGTATGCCCTGGATCATGAAAACCAGACAAAAATAAAATTTCCTCCCTGTCCTTCCATATCAATGCAGACATGCCTTCTTCTGAGCATTTGTAGTCATATTTCCCATGCTGAAGATGTTTATCAGGGTTCAAATCTTTGGGCAAGTCATTTCAACCTCTATTTACTGTCCCACAAGTATACACACCAGTATCATGAAGATTTTTCATGAGGCTAACAGGAGTGAAAAAAATGTCAGAATAAATCTTACAGTATTTGTTCACCAGTTTCTGAGTCAATTCCTCCACTACCCTTCGACCCAATTGTTTTTCATTTGTTCTCACCCACAACTTGTAACCCCATTTCATTGGTTTTCCAAACATATATTGGCAGAAGCTAGAATGTCCTTTGAATTTTATCATTGATTCATCTAGAGACTGACATTCAGTGGGCTTGTAGGAATCTAAGAAAGTCCTAGCCAGCACATCTAGTAGTGGATGAAATTTATATAACTTATCAAAGTTGTCACTTCCATGTTGTGGCTGGCAGCTGTTATTATTGATGTGGAGGTTTGATAAGTACCAAGTTAAACAGTTTCAAAACATTTTCGATGAAATATATTTGTCTCATAGCACAGGGTCTGACCAGTAGTCTTTGCAGCTTGGAAGAACTTTTGGTCCCATTAGTGCATTTAATGCAAGGAAGATCTTCATTTCCTCTTCCACTGCTGGTCCAAATTCTTCAGAGAAGTCACACACAACAGGTAATTTGTATGATGTATAACACATTGTTTGTGAATTTACTACTATGGCATCTTCCTCATCAGTGTCACCACCACTATCCTCATCAACCCCATCTTCAATGAGTAATTCAGGACAAGGCAAAGGTGTTGGAGTACCTGAAATGCGTGACTGTCTGGGGCTGCTCAAAGAAGCTTCATCCTTGGAGTCACTCTCTGCCTCAGATGCATCATAATCTACATCACTTGGAATTTCAACTAAGATACTGGTTATGAGCTCATGAGTGACATCTCGATACCTCCATGCACTCATAATGCCTAAAACAAATAAAAGTGCTTAGTGAAAAGCAACAAACATGTCCCTAAACGCAATACTTTCATGTCACAGTACAAAATGTATGGAACCGTGTACTGTCCCAGTGGTTTAAGACTGAAACCACCAATAAAACCGGTACCACAAATTGAAATTTATGTAAAAAAATTTTCCAGTACACTTACATTTACTGTCAGTTATCTCCTCAATATGATCAGTACACTTGAAATAAATTATATCACAAAGATTAGCAAAAACAAATGACCAACAACCACTAGCAAGAACTGGGTTCCAGCTGTTCCCGTGAAAGCTCTGAGCCACTGGTTAGAAGAAGTAGAGTCACAGAAGTTTGTCAGCGCACCGCTTAATGTCTGTGCTTTGCACTAGCATCAGTGGTTTCATGCGAATGCCACTGGTCCTTCTGAACAGTATTAATGAAATGGTGGTTCCGGGCAGAAGCCACTGGTACTCAAAGGGTTAAAATTCAATAGCCGTCCAAGATTTGCAATACATAGAACTACCTTTTCACACAGAATGGGACCAGAGGTAGGTTCTCCTTGTGATCCTTTTTTGTGTGAACAGCTTGTAAACAGCATCATCTTGCATCCGTGTTCATCTCAAGCTCCATAGTTTTATGACTTGTCCACCCATCTGTCGAATCAAGCTTAGAAATAAAAGTTGTGATGATCATCTTTTGTTTTTTATATTCATAATTGTTGACTTGCCAACATTGTACTCATAAGGTAACTTGGTTGCAAATTCACCTTCCTCTAACCTTTTATTAATCTTGTCTTTATCTCTCACAGAAACAACAAACGTTTACATTTATGCATTTTATACCACAAGTTTACTTTAAGCAGCAAAGCTGACACAGGTGATTGTAATCAAGTGTAAACAGTTACTACTATCAGCAACTCTGCATTGATGTGGAGAGAGGGAGGGGTGGGGCTGTATAAGACCACAGCTGAGAGAGGGCAGCATACGTGAGCAAGTAACAATTTGGTTAACGAGTCATTTGATTGACTGACATTCTGATGATCAATGTTCTAATGTAGTTGACATATAAACTTGTACTCCTACGGTAGATATGGGCTTCCTGTCTATCTCGTCCACAATAATGCATTCAGTATGCTGTTCATAGCAGCTTACCATCTTTAACCTTAAATGCGAACATTTTTAGGTTAGGCTTTACCGTGACTGTTACTGACATTAAATGAAACAACAAGTTTACTGTTACCAGTCACAGTTTTATTTTTTCCACGACGCGTTTCGAAGGTTTAAACCTCCATCATCGGGTGGATTTACATTAGTTAGTGTCACATATGTGTGTATGTTGTGTTACGACATTTGGAGGAACTTGTGGCACTGCTTAGTGGAGAAACAAGACAATATTTCAGAATATGGTTTTGGATAACTTTTGATAAAAAATTAAACTGATATTTAATGGTAAACTTTAATAAGTAAACTAGAGTACCTCCAGTGGTCACAGGTTCCTTTTTCTGTCGTAACACTTCACATGTATACTGCCACATTTGTAAACAAATATGGCGTCTGGAATCAGCTGGGTGCAAGGTTCGTACAGCAGAAGAGAAGACATAATCGCAAAGTGCAAAGAATATACATTGTAACAACATTATTACAGAATAATCGTTTAAACCATTTGGAGGTGTTTGTTTTGAGGTGTCAAATATATGTGTGTGTACTTCAGGTGGTATATAAATCCAATTTTGAAAGGTTAAAACAGCTAAACATTCGTACTCGTTTATGCAATCAGGTGAAATGTTAAAATGGCTTAAACTTCATACTTGCTAATAACAATTAGGTAAAATGTTACAGGCTTGAATTACAATGGTCATATTGGCTACAGCAGTAAAATCATACATAGATGACACTCTTTGAAGAAAGAGAGAGAGAGAGAGAGAGAGAGAGAGAGAGAGAGAGAGGAAGGAGTGATTATATGAGAGCAAACATTTACATGGCAAGGAGTCTTAAGATTACATGTTGCATATATTAGCTGCCTAAAGGTTGGGGTAATACACTGGTTAATGTTATAAAATATGCAGATAGATATACATTTGTGCCAGTAGTTGATGTACATACAGTTTTAAGCTGACAGGGGGTACAAGCTGTTGGTGTGATGAATTATCTGTGAATGAGGTCAATCTCTTGTACTCTTGGCGGCTGTCAATATTTATGGTAAATATTAGGATATGTGCACGTGTGTGTGTGTGTGTGTGTGTGTGTGTGTGTGTGTGTGTGTGTGTGTGTGTGTGTGTATTTTAAGAGTGTAGGCAGTTGCTGAAAACAGAGATGATATCATTGTAAATATTGTCATTTTTGTCATTTAAGATGGATTCTGGTTGTTTCATTTGGTGTTTGTATATTTGGAGTGTTTCAAGGATGTCTAGTTTTCTGCCTTTTGGTTGGATGTGTAGGATGCTAATACTTGTGTTGTTAACATGGTGTTTTGTTTCATGTAGGTGGGTAGCTATTGCTGATTAGTGGTATTCTTTGTTTTTTAGTGCTGCCATGTGTTCCTTGAACCTAATCTCAAATGATCTGCCTGTCTGGCCTATGTAGAAGCAGTCACATTCCAAACATTCAATTTTGTACACACCTGTGTGATGAAGTGGGTTTCGTGTGCCGATGTTGTGGGGTAACTTCTGTCCAATCTGGTTGTCTGTTGTAAAGGATATGCTTATGCCTCTCCATTTGAAGACATTAGCAATCTGGTACGAAATGTTACCCAGAAAGGGGATTGTATGCAAGACATTATTTTCTTTTTGTTTTTTGTGTTGTGATTGCTTTGCCATTATTGAGTGTTTTAGAGTGTCTATTATGGAGTTGTTATAGCCATTTTCAATAGCTGTTTGTTTTATTATTTCAATTTCTTGATCACGTTTATCTTCTGAGAGTGGTAGTTGGATAGCTCTATTAATCATGTACCGGTATGCTGCCATTTTGTGTGCTGCGGGGTGGCAAGAGGAGTTGTGGATTGTAGTATGTGTTGTGGTAGGCTTCCGATAAATTTCAAACTGATGTCTGTTATTCTTTATTGTAATGGTAAGGTCTAGGAAATTTATACTGTCATCTTTTTGGTGTTCAACTGTGAATTTTATGCTTTCATGGGAGTTGTTGAAAAACTGATTCAACTCACTGATGTCATCTTTAGTGCCTTTGATTAAAATTATATCATCTACATATCTGTAGTAGTAGATGATATTTTTGAGGAGGTGGTGATTGGAATTCAAGATTTTGTCTTCTAGGTTGCTTATAAATATTTCTGCTAACAATCCGGAAAGATTTGAGCCAGACCATCTGTTTGTTTGTAGATTTTATTGTTAAATTTAAAATAGTTGTGTGAAAGTGTGAATTCATCTTTATTAAACCTGCTCCTGCATTACCACTATTTGATTTTGTATTTACAACTCTGTACTCACCTGACCAGAAGTTCTGTTCCTCTTGCCACCAAACTTTACTAAGACCCACTATATCTAACTTCAACCCATTCATTTCCTTTTTAAATTTTCTAACCTACTTGCCCAATTAGGAATCCAACATTCCACACTCCAACCTCTAGAACACCAATTTTGTTTCTTCTGATAGTGAATCCTCCTTGATAGTCCCCACCCAGAGATCGGAAAGGGAGTCTGTTTCACCCAAGAGGACGTGTCATCCAAAGAACGAGGTGCCAAAGGAAGGTTGGCACCTTGCAACGAAACCACAAAATGGTATAGTCACTGCATGCCACAATGACAAATGAGAAATGCCAGCGTAGCCACACCTCTTAGAGCTTCACTAGGTCTATTTATGGATGAGCTCAGGAGCTTGGTCCAGTTAGCAGTCAATGAGCAAGATGGCAGTGTTGTCTTAGATAAGCCACCAGTGTATTAAATGTTTTATGCAGAACTTCATTTCAGTTATCCTTCAAGTGAAGGGTCTTGTAAAATTGTCTGTATCAAGTGATACATTAATATTTAGACAGTTGTAAATAGTCACATCATCATCATTTAATAGTACAGTAGAGCTGCAAGTTCTTGGGGAAAGGTTATAGCTCTAGTTTCCTTGAGCATCGGCTATTTGCAGGCTGATGTTACAAGACCAAATCAGCAAATCATCCACGCTGTTGCCCCAGCAATTACTGTAAAGACTATGAGGCACACAAGTTATCAGACCATGGGAAGGTCCACGATTCATCAGGGAGCTTCCAATCCACATAATAATATCCATTAACTCACAAAGTGTGGTCTTTTCGGCCATGTGAGAATTTTCAAACTTGCTCTCCCAGATAAATTCTGGTGGGGTGTTTCTATACTCCAGCTACTCACCTTAAATCTCCAACTCTATAAAGTTTTATTGTCAATTGCATTATCGTATTCTTTGTTTGTTGCTGACATATGTTGTTGACACATGTTGGTGTCTGTTAGACCGCATCTTGTGAGCTATGTACCTGTTTCCTCAGTATAGCACAAGATGTGTTCACAGCTATGTATCAATTTTAAGGATCCTACATTTGATGAAACTGTTAGTCAGTGAATAGAATAACATGTCAGTGATACAGAGAAAATAGCCAGTGATCACAGTTCTGCTGCTGAACAAAAGTATCATGCAGAGGGAGAACGTCAGGACAATGGTGTTGGTCTTCGTGTTTCTCCAATAAAATACTTAAAGTGTTTGTTAACTTCAAACGTGTTCTGAGTTGTGGTAAAGGAAGATATAGGTCCCAGCAGTGAATGCCAGTTTTGCAGACTTCTTTTTTGTCCCACTGAGTGCAGTTTTTCCTGAAATTTAGTTTTATGTGAAAATTTACCTGCTGCAGAGATACTATAATTTTTCAGAATGTAATATTCAATTCTCTAACAGTTTGTTTATGTCTACTATTTAAAAAAACAGAAAAATATGTAATTTTGTATGATTAAAAGTAAAATATTGCATGTTTTACATAGTGCAATAAAGCCTATGAGGAGAATCTAAACAGCAATTCATAAATTGTAAAAATAAATGTTATATAACATACATGAAATTTTTAAAATGATTTATCCCCCAAACCTCAGTTTAAACACAGGGGTCCAAGAGACCACACCTTGTAGTGTACATTACAGAAATGTCACCTTGTGAGTTAAGAGGTGTATTCAACTCCAGTTCACTGTATATAAATTCCCTGGCTCCTGCATGTCCTGAGTGTGTAGTATGATAATCCAGGTCCATTCAAATTTTCTTCTTCATGTTATCCAATTTAAACAGATGATTAAGCATAGTTTCCAGTTTGTGGACCTGGTCCATTAACCAGCTGGGAAGTAGTGCTGAGTGGAATGCATGATGTTTAATTTTATGAGCTGTCTGTTGACATTTGTTGCTGAAAAATCATTGCATCTCCATAATTCACACTTTCATCTAAGTGTGACTCAATCAATCTGTTGATTTTCAAGAAGATATAATCTATTTTTCTTGTTGCTTAAGATCTAATTTTTCTTGCCTTGCAATCCCAGTTCCTCAGTCTGGTACAATGTTCTTATACAACTTCCTAATTTCAATGGAACTGTCACATTCAATAATTAGTGGTGGCCCGTTTACTCCAGTGACACACTTAATGTACATTCATTCCGATGTGGTGTACCCTTAAAACAAAAACACTGTATCCCACAGCCCTTACCTGAATGAGAAAATTTTTAGTTCTTTTTAAATGAGGAATACATCTGGGTTATTCTCTTGTGTGTATTCAGTCAGTTGTGCTTTTGGAGACAAACTTCAGCATAGTGGGAACACACATGCCCCTCAAGTATACAAATGTTTGCTGTCTGCCTGAGATCTCAGCATTTGTAGCATCTTGCACCTACAAAGATGTATATTTAAGGTAACTCAGGGGAAAATGCAACATGTAACACTTATGTCTGTCTACTAGCAAAAAGAAGTGACAGACAAAAGCACCAAATATATCACCATCCAGGTTGTGTTTTTAACCATTAATCAAAGATATATTAGTATGATTAATGCAATGTCTAACTGAGAAATATGCATTTACATGGAATGCAACAACACTGGTATGTTTCCCCAACATGTGGGGAAAATGCAACATATCTTAAAATAACGATTGTGACCAACAAAACTACAAAATTTATTTCAACATGAAAGGTACACTGTACATTATCCAATATAAATCACTGGGGTAGGGGGTGGAGGGTGGGGATGCAGAGGGGTTGTGGGGTGGGAATGGAACAATACATTTGTTTTGTTGCTTTCTTTTTAGCATTCTAGTCTTCAGTGTTTTTAGCATTTATCCCAATGCATACTGTCTTTGCTGCAACATGTAGCCATTTCTTGCCTGTTAAGGTCTTTGATATTTTTTTTTTTTTTTTTTTTTTTGTCATAAAAATATCCCTTACACACAACACAAATATCATCCTCCTCCTCGGGAACAGAGGATGTTGAAGATGAACTGTCATTCCTCTTCCTCTTCTGTAGCATTTTTCCTCCTTTCTGTGTTGTTCAAGCAGCCTTTTGTCTCAACACCCCCTTGTTCTCCAACATCATAAGGACTTTAGCAGTTTGCTTCTTTTTTCTAATTTGCTTGTGTAATAGGACAGCGGTCTGGTGATAGGACTAATTTCTGCAGAGGAAGTTGTGGCACTGCTGCTGCTGGTTGTAGGTACTGACAGAGGGGCACTGAATTTGTGATAGTTAGTGACATACAGAAAAAGGAAAAACAAGGCGACAGATACGCAACAAAAGGAAAATGATTTTTTAATAATTAATGACATACAGCAAAAGGAAAAACAAGGCGACAGATACGCAACAAAAGGAAAATGACTTTTTAATAATTGGTGATTCGCTGCTGAAGAATATCGCTGTCCTCAGTTGCAAGATCGACGTACGATCTGGAATTAGAGTGCAACAACTCGGTAAACATTTTAAAAATATGGTAAATGCAAGACGAGATACTACAGAACCAGATTCTGAAACCAGGGGTGTTTATACATGTTGGAACGAATTCATTAAGGAGCAGCAGTGAGGAAGAAATGGCAAACGAAACAAGGAACATGATTCGTTCTGCAAGAAATATATATGCAGGATCTCGGCTGATACTTAGCGGAATTATAAACTGAAGGTCGGTGAGCGAAAAATATATCGAAAAAATAAACTGTGCTCTTAAAGAACAATGTGATTGTCTTGGGACAATTTTTATAGACCCAAACATATTCCTATGTGAAAACGCACTAGCGAAGGATGGCTTGCATTTAAATAGACTGGGGTCTGTAACATTCAGCAGAATGTTTGCAGATGTCTGCAAAATCATTAGAAGCAAGGGAAACTAATATGGCCTGAAGGGGGTGAAAAATCATACACTCTAGCTGGAAAAGAAAAATATAAACACCATACAAAAAAAGACGATACTAAAGAATTTGCCCCAGAATACAGCTCACAACATGTAAACCAACAAAAGAAAAATTACGTAAAAGTACTTCATCAAAATATTCAATACTTTGGTAACAAAAAATTAGAAGCAGAAGTACTCCTGAGTGAAGTAAGACCAGACATATTATGCATAAGTGAACATGGACTGCCGGCTGCGGTGGTCTAGCGGTTCTAGGCGCTCAGTCCGGAACCGCGCGACTGCTGCGGTCGCAGGTTCGATTCCTGCCTCACGCATGGATGTGTGTAATGTCCTTAGGTTAGTTAGGTTTAAGTAGTTCTAAGTTCTAGGGGACTGATGACCGCAGATGTTAAGTCCCATAGTGCTCAGAGCCATTTGAACCATTTTTGAACATGGACTAACTGAAAGTAAAATACATAATGTTGCAATAAAGGACTACAAACTAGCTAGTTACTTCTGCAGATCTAAATATAAGGATGATGGTGTTTGTATATATATTAAAACAGATACTCTATCAAAGAATGTAAACAGTGAAGCTGCTACATTGCCCTTAGCTAGAGAAAAAGTCTTTGAAGTTACTGGTGTAGTGACAGAGGATTTTAGAGTGTTTTGTGTGTACAGGTCACCATGTGGCAATATTAGCATCTTTCTGAAAAAAATTACTAGCTTATTGAGAAATCTTATTGTATGTGGAGACTTCAACATTGACATGGGAAAAGACACAAAAATAAGACAGGATTTTGAAGAATTGCTAATACAGCATAACATGAAAGTAACAATAACTGCACCAACAAGAGTGACTTCACAAAGTCAGACAGTTATTGACAACATAATTACTAATATGTGTAACTATGAGTCACATGTAGTTCATACAGAAATATCTGATCATCATGGACAACTAATCAGCTTTTGCAGAAGTAATGACACAGTATCAGAACCAAAACAAACAACCAAAGAAATCAGGATCATCAGTGAACAAAATATCAACATCTTTAGAACAATGTTAAGTAAGGAAACCTGGAATGAAACCCTACAGGCCCAGAGTGTAAATGAAAAATATGATGCATTTATTTCAACAATTAAGTACCATTTTAATGTAGCATTTCCCAAAGTAAAGAAACAAGAAAGGCAGCAAGATCAAACACAGTGGATTACCAGTGAAATATTAGAACAGCGAAGGAAGCTTCAGGATTTGAGAAGCCGAAAACTATAAAATGTTAAAAAAGAAGTATAGAAAAACAATAAGAGAAGCCAAAGCAAGAGAAATTGAGACCACCATAACGAACTCAAAAAACAAGGCAAAGGCAGCTTGGAATGCAATTAATGCTGTATGGAAATAGCAAACATACTGAATAATAACTATATCAGTGTAGTAGAAAACTTAAAATTGGAAAGAAATAGTCTAAAACAGAAGGGTATTAAGGTAACAAAAAGAACATCTAGTACTATGTTCTTAACACCAGTCACAGAAGATGAATTGTGGAAAACTATACAGAAACTGAAGTCCAAGAAATCAGCTGGTGATGATGAAATATCAAATCATGTAATAAAGCTGGTAAGTGAGGAGATAATAACACCACTGCTGAACATAGCAAACTGTTCTTTCAGAGATGCAATTTTTCCAGAAGAACTGAAGATAACAAAGGTAATGCCAGTGTACAAGAAAGGGTATAAGGATGATCTCAACAACTACAGACCAGTTTCACTGATATCAGCTTTCTCAAAAATCCTAGAAATGCTTATGTATACCAGATTAGTTAACTATCTGGACAAACATAAGATTCTCATACCCTCACAACATGGTTTCAGAAAGGGCAAATCTACAGAATCAGCAATTGCCACTCTAATAGAATACATTTTACAGTCAGATGAGAAAAAGGTTATCTCTTCAATGTTTCTGGATCTTTCAAAGGCATTTGACACCATTGACCATGAAATGCTGATACAAAAATTAGGCAACTATGGCATTCGAGGGCAACCAGGTGAATGGATAAAATCATACTTGTATAACCGCAAGCAGTATGTATCATTAGGAAACTCATACCAATCAGAAACCAAACCCATCAAATATGGAGTGCCGCAGGGTTCGGTAAGGGGCCATTGTTATTTAATGTGTTTGTTAATGATATAGGTGTTGAGGAGGAAGAAAAGAAAATATTGTATGCTGATGACATGACAATACTAAATAGTGACCAAAATATGGAACAGCTTGAGAGAAGACCAATACATATCTACAAATGTCACAGCTCAATGGCAGTTGGAAAATGAACTGGTTATAAATCTAAAAAAGACTATGTATGCAGTGTTTAAAAACAAGGAAAAGGCTGCAGACATGGATTTAGAGGTTGATGGAACAACGCTGGAAGAAGTAGAATCTGCTAGATTCTTGGGTATTCTTGTGGATAATGAACTGAAATGGAAAAAACATATTAATAATGTCTGTAAGAAACTGAGCTCTGTCATATTCTTAATGATGCAGTTATCATAGTATTCAGACAAGAACCTTCTGTGTACAGTGTATCATGGACTTTTCGAACCATACTTACAATATGGAGTGACTGTGGGGGGGAACTCAAACAAGAGACACGTGACAAAAAGAAAGCAATTAGGACCATTTTAAGAAGAAAGACCTCTGAAATGTGCAGAAACTGTTTCAAGAATTTAGGTATCTTAACTTTTTCATCGTTGTATATATACAAAACAATAATGTACATCACAAAAGGTAGTGAGGACTGGATTACAAACGCTAGTGTACACACCCACCATATAAGAAGGAAGAATGAAGTACGGAGCATACCCCACCGACTAACAATGTTAGAGAAAGGACCCCAGTACTCTGGTGTCAGACTACTAAGAAGTCTGTCTAAAAACCTGCAAGATAGTGCACTTCACAATGACTTTCTAAAGAAATTTAAAGACTATCTCATTGAAAAAGAGTTTTACAGTGTTGCAGAATACTTATGCCATTAAAGTTGTATATATTGTTATTCATTATCAATGATGTAAACATGTAAGCTAAAGGTGTAGAAAAATAAGTGATAATGAATGGTAATACTTTGACATGTCCTATATTACACGTACATTTACTGTACACAATGTAATCTTACAGGATCAAATTCAATTCAATTCATATTCCCTTTCATATTTTCAGAAATGCTAAATGCATGTTCTGCGGATCATATGGATAAACTCCACATACAGAAAATTCCATGCTGCCATTTCTGACACTGGCTACCCTATTCCATGCAACACTCAGCAAAGACCCAAATGATTCAAAATGAAGTCTGGCAATTCTGCGGCCTGGGTTAAAAGGGGCCCAGTTGTTTAAGACCTGCTGCAAAAATGCCTTCAATGGCTTGAAGAACGACTGGTCCAGGAACTGCAGATACTGAGTCATGTGACTTTGGAGGCAGAGCAGTATCACTTCATGTTCAGATGCGAAATCCAGCACATAAACATCAGAACAATGTGATCTGTGGCACCTTCCCAGGATCTTTCTGTGGGATGAAGTGGGTTCTCAGACAGTGAAAGAAGACATCTGATATTCTTTGTTTCTCTGAGTGACGGAGCCCAGTGGCATGCCATCTTCAAACTCAACCTTCTTTCTTTGACCTTTAAGAATGCAGTATTGAGGTAGAAATCTTCCTTCTGGATTGCACCATGCCACTACAGTGATAGTCTCACCCTTCTATGCTGGCGTGACATGATGGACACCAAGGAAACCCTTCATTGCAAGGATATTCCCTGTATCATTATTCAGCTGCAGACCACTTTCATCGACATTGTAAATCTTGCTCGGCTGCCCCATAAAGCCATTTTCATCACATACTTACAGAGCAGAGTGAAGTAGTTTCAAACTTCGGTGCGGTTCGTTCTCAACCCTCTTGTCATCAAAATTCCCTACGCCTTCCACACTGTTACCTCAGGATGACTACAGCCAGTTACAACATGTGATTTTTTTTTTTTAAAGTAGTGGGCTACATTGTTCTTTGTGGAAGATGAAAAGACCAAACACTGGATGTTTGCTGCAGTAGGTGGGAAACCTGCCACCGGAATATGCTCAATATATTAAATGAGACCTTTCTCATTTTCTGTTCCAAGACATCTTGCAAATAATTATAAAGAATAATGTAAAATGGGTTTCATTTAAACTGCACAAATATTTATTAAACTTTTATTTGAAGAATAAACTAACTATTCTGAAGGTCTGTGCGATCTTTTCACAAGGTAGATGTTTTAAGATGCTGCTTTAATGTTTTGTATGCTATGTCAATTGTTTTTGCTGCATCCCATAAACTCATTCAGTCACTGTTTACTGTTTCATAAGCCTTTTTTGGAGCTTCTCCTGACCAAGCTGCACACTGAGTTTTATGCTTGTACATTCTCCCCATGTTGTTTTAAGGCATGATGAATAACTAATTAAACACACAAATAAACAGTGTGTTTCTAATGTGGTTATTAATCATGTTATATTCAGCTTATGACATTATTTACACTAAACTGGTGACTTCTACAGGTTACTAATGTTCCTATCTTAAAAAAATACCATATTTAGTGTGTCAATTTGAACTGTCTTACATTAATACTATGACATTTATAATTATAAAGTTATAATGAATGAGGCAACATTCATAAAATTGCATCTCTTTAGTAGGTGGCATCTTATCCCAGGCAGTGAGGGGAGATGCCATACCAATATATTTGCATACTGCGGCTTCCACCTGGTTGTGTCATGCTCGCACATGCTCCCCAAGATGTCCACAACACACATATCACAGTATTATCACGTTTAATCTAATGAATTTGTTGCCGAACCTTAAGAATTGACAGTGTAGTATTATAACATGTGTACTCACAATGATCAAATAGTTGTTTTCAGTTTCACGATGATTAAACCCGATGAATACAGTGACTTTCATAAGCACAGCATTCACAGATGGTGGGTTACGTTCTGACAGCAGAGGTGTTGCCATGTAGTTTTTCGTTCACTGAATCTAAGGATGTTTGCATCTTTCCCCAACTTGTTTCTCCCCTGATTTGCCTTACTGAAAACTCAGAAGCATTGCAGACACAGTACTAGAGTTTTCTATTACACGATAAATTGTGTCCTTACATATAGGACCAACATTGAAGATTAACTTCCTTCTACAAGAACAGTCTTATTCCATTTTCTCAACCAAATTCTGCTTACATATGATATCCAGAATCCATTTTTTGGGAGCACTTTAAGGAACATTAATTATAATCAGTGCAAGACACTTCTTCTTAGGAGCACACTTTGTGTGCATGAGCTTGCTTTTTCAGATGAATAATTTCAATCTTTTTTAATTTCAGTTTCCTCAACAAGTATGAGGGTTGGAGCAAAAGTCATTGCAACTATATTTTTCCTGCTGATACCAGTCCAGCTGGGAAAATGTGACATATACAGATGACAGAACGAGGTGGGAACTAAATATGTGGACACTGAAGAACACACGGACATTGTGCCTCACATATTGACTATGGTAGTGTACAGGACAGTACTGGTTTCATGGTGCAAAATGATTGCATCGCTGCACACACACAGTTAACACCAGAAAAATAGGTCTAAAGTCTCTCAAAGTCGACCCCTGCAACATTCACCACATGCCACCAACGATTTTAGAGGCACTGAATACCACCTGTGTCACCGTATGACGCACCGGGTCTGAATTGGGTCATCTGTTGTCACACAGCATTGGCAATGTCCTCTCTCTAACTCCAATAGTGTCCATTGTCCATATTCGTCCAGGAGCTGCTCGATGACAACACGTGTCACATCAGTCTGCATACTGACAGTCGTCCCGGGCATGTGTGGTTGCCACACATCCATGCTGAAACTTTCCTACCCCCCATACTACTTTATGGTATGGTAGAGCATTATTCGCAAGAGCTTCCACCAATTCACTGTGACATCCTCTTTTTCCCTCAACCAATGGCTGTTTTGGTGTAGGCACACATGGCTAAACATGGGTTACTTCCATCTTGCATGACACTCACCCCACAGCTGATTTCACAGTGCATTCTGTGCTACTGACAGCAATTACAGAGCCATCTCTTGCTATGCTTGCATAGCTTCCAAGCGACAAATAGCAGTTTTTGATCTGCTCAGATATTGAAAAAAAAAAAAAAATGTTGCTGTGACTTTTGTCCCAATCCTCATATGTTGTTTGTATTGCGGATAGATATTATTTTCAGACTGTTGTTTTTGGGGTTGATCCAGTCTACTGATCTTTGTTTAGTGGCTTTTGTGTACATTTTGTTTGTTGACTTACTAAATAGTGTGTGATCCTGTGTCTCAGATATCTTTTGTATTTTATCTGTCGACTTATTAAATAGTGCACTGCCCTGTGTCTCAGATGTCTTTTGTATTTTAACTGCCATTAGTTTGATATGTTTTTTATGGTTCAGCAGTTGCTACAGCAGCAACAGAAGGTATAGCCTAGTAGGTGTTTGCCTTCAGCTTACCACTTGCCAATTCAAGGTACATCATTTCAGACTGCAAGAGCTGATAGCTGGATGTCAGTTCTTCCCATGGTCTTTGTTTTCACTCTTTAACTCATCTGTCTGACTGGTCACAGAGATCTATGTCATGAGTTTCTGTTTCAGTTCACTGGTAACTCCCACAGCCAACTTTTTATTTAGTGATATCATCTTGATTAAAATTTATAGTGCCTTCATAAAAGTGCCATGTATTATCAACTTTTCCTTTCTATCTTTTCGCTTTCTGTGGCTAATTCCTGGACATCTAAAGCGAATTTCCACCATTATTTGTGCCTCCTGTTACACTGCAGCTTGTTGCGCAGCCATCTGTTCATCCTCATGACATGGTGTGAGCAGGGAGCACCGTGACACAACAATAAATGTGGCAACCATCTCATCTATGTCAAACATGATTAACAACATAGATACAACTAAAGAATTTACTTTAAAGAAAATAGTTGAATGGAGAGGCACTAGAAAAAGATGATAAGATAAGTTTCTTTTCAAGTCGGGAACCACTTCCTGAGCAGCAACTTGCAAATTTCTGAGAGACAACCCACAGTTTGATCAACAGGTTCAGTGACAGAAAGAACATTAAATACTGAGTATGACGACTGTAGCACAAATAGTGACCACATTTTAAGCTTTAATATATCATCAACACTACATCTTCCATTGTTGAAAGTTGGTTTAATACAAGGATAAAATTAACTATGCAAAAGTTGACAAGCAGTATTTGAAGTCACAGAAATAAAGAATGACATACTGAGTAAATGCTCTAAGGCAGGTACCCACACAGAGACAAAGATGGAAATATTAATATAAAGTAGCATTTGCTAGAATTTTTTTCAAGTAGGTGACTCAAAATTACATCTTTTTTTAAATAGCTAATCCCCATGAAATGATAACCTGGGAACAAAAAGTAAAAAACAAAAGCTTTAATAAAACAGTAGGATGATATGTCCCTATTCAAGAATTAGCAGAACACCTCCAAAGACAGCATGTCAAGGAATACACAGCAAAATGGGATATGAGGAGAAATCACTAGTCTACAAGTACTACAGCCAAGGCCAGTTATTAAATTTTAATGTTAGTGACAATCTACATGTTGAGCTTTACAATGGGAGAACACATTATGAGTGAGTGTCATCATCATCATCATCATCATCATCTCTCTCTCTCTCTCTCTCTCTCTCTCTCTCTCTCTCACTCTCTCTCTCTCCCTCTCTCTCCCTCTCCCTCCTATCTCCATTTCTCATATACTTGTATTGTGGCAGTCACCTCAAACATAACCGATTCGGGTCGCATTTGTGGAAGAAACTCTCATCATCAGTATTTTGTTGGTAGGGGGAGGAGAGGCTGTGGCACATTGTTGCTGATAGCAGACACTGTGCCAATGTCCTAGGTTCAATTCTAAACCTCTCCACATGTCTCATTGAGAGATGCCATCTGACACTGAACTGGAAGCAACAGTCACCTCTATGTCCACGAACGCTCCATGTGATATGCCCAGAGGGGCAGTTACAAACATACAGAACTGATTACAGAAATGTTTTACAAAATGCAGAGGCTCATTTGAAAATTTAATGTCAAACAAACTATGAAGGATTATGATGTGTAATGACTCACATTTCATACAGTCACTTAACTAACAGTGAGTTGTCAGTAATTTGAAAACAGAGTGTGACTTATCAGGTACCTACTATATCTATTCAGCCCTAGTATGTTGTCTTACTGATGAATAATGGTTGATCCCAATGTTGTAAATTTTGTTTGGAGTACAAAAGAAAAGCAAGAGTGTCTTTATAATATGGTACCATTCTCTCCCAATAATCCATGTCTAATATCCAGTTGCTAATGTATTAATTTTGCAGACTAGTTACTTGTGCCCTATTGTGTGGTCCCTGAAAGTCTTGTTCAGACAGCCATTTTATATTCAGTTGATTCACCTTTTTACATTCCTGCAGCTGTCAGGTACATAAATCTTCATGTTGTGCTTCTCACAGTTATGTGTCCTTATAACTTTGTCCTTCAGTTTATGGGTGCACATTACCATCGGAAGCCACCCTAAGGAAGCATTTGGTCAACACAAAGTTATCTGAAAAGGTGTGAGAGATTTTGCTGTTAGATTTTTTTTCTCTGATATTGTTCTTTGTAGCTAATTTAGAGTACAGTTAATCAAACTCTGAAACTCATGAGGCACCCTTCAGTCTCCAACCACTTGTTCTTAATTTTATTTTAAAGACTTCTGTAAAACTTAGTTACTCAATTACACTCATGTCTTCCGTTCATGGCAGATAATGTCTTACAACTATACAGTTCGTATGTAGCCAATGGAACTTTGTCAGAATATTCCTTATCATCTGATTTAGAGATTTCAGATCAGCACTTAACCACTTAAGTACACCAAAAGCATTCAGACTTTGTACTGGCCTGCTGTTAATTGCTGTGATATTATTCATAATATTGTGTTAAATAGCTATCAGCCCCATTCCGATTTATCTCTAATTTTTCTCTTCCTTTTGTGATCAGTTCTCAAATTTTATTGTATTCTCAAATATTTCTGTGTAGAGTTTGGTAACAATTTCTCACAGCTATTAATTTTCTCATTTTTGATTTGTACTTGCCCTTTATGAATGTTTGTGATGTCCTTACTAAATATTTTTACTATTGCCAAAGACTGTAACTATTTCTTATTTCCTGCATACTTCTAGGTCATCCGTAAGTAATAGAATCTTGGCTTTTAGTGTTGATTTTTTTATCACATTTTGATTTCTTTCAAATGTGTAAACAAAGGATTTAAGAACAGATGGAGTAAATAGTAACACTGTGTGTCTCTGAAATGTTACCTATTTGTTGTTAATGACTTTTTTTCATTTCTTCGTCCATACAAGTAAAATACTGCAGGCATATTGTGAGTCTTAAGAACCCAATCATGAGAAAATGGAACAATGGTTTCATTGTAGAAAATATCATCATCTATTTCACATTTAGGTCTGTCAGGCTGTTCAGGTGCATCAGTCCACCAATCAACAAACATCTTTTGCCTTTCAGTCAAAATACAATAGCTGGTTTTGGTATCTCCTTGTTCAATGAGAAAAAGTTCCATAAAGGTTTGAAATTACATGTAACATTTGTTGGAAGTTGCTAAGTGCTCTCATTCTCAAATACTGGATGAATATAGTACAGCTATTTGCCTGCCTGAAGTTTCTAACTTTAATGATTGCATATTGTATTAAACTTTTAAAATAAGATTATACCTCTTAATGAGTATATTATGACAGCATTTTAATTTTTAAATGTGGTCAGTAATAGATGATATATTGAAAATCAAATGTATGTTTCCCCTGGAAGCTGATAGATAGGCAACCTGAACTGGTACTGTGTTCTGGGTTAATCATTTGGTAACAAATGTTCAGTACATCAGTCCCATTCAGAAGAAATGGAACTGCCATTGTACTGTGCAATTTCATCTGGGTCTCTGAGCAACAGGGTTTTGACAATGTTTCATGATCATGTGACAAATCTGTGAGAAACTAGCTAACTTTTTCTCAATGTCTTGGTCATATTCGTAAGTGATATTGCAGCATAGATGATTAAAGTCAGTAGTTTTTCGGAAACGGATGCCCACTAAGCATACTTTTCATATTATATTCTTTTCCTTTAAAGCCCGTAACTAATTTAGTATCTGAGATTTTATAACTGAGTGTTTTGATTATGTTATGCTACAGAAAGACTACTTTCTGTAGCTATCTTCAGAGGAGGGAACAGCAGCATGGTCATCACAAAAGGTACATAATATAGTAACAAATGCAAATTTCACTTTGTAGCACGTATGTGTTTCAGGGGCAAAGACTGAATACGGGGATGATGACAGCAAAAAGACTCTGATAGGGCCTTCCTGTTCTTGAAATGTATTGTTTTGCCCGCACAGATTACAGATTCTGAAACTTCATACATCTATGTATGGTTTTTATGTAGTCAAGACATGTCATTAGTCTATAATTACTGGTGTTCTCAGTAGCTTGACTGTTTCCTAACAAATACAGGTTTTTTTGGTTGGGTATTGAGGAATTTTTGGAATGTTTTGTATTCCTTCTGCAAAGTGTTTCCCTAGTGCTACATCTACTTGTATCAGGTATTTTAAATGGGAATGTTATGTTTTACAGGGCCTGATGCATTTCAGTTATGCAACAGATTAATAACTTTTAGGTTTTATCTCTTCTAGTGTGGTGCATTCACCTTGCATTTTAATTGCAACATTATTATGATTCAGTTTATGTAATTATTATCCTCTTAATGTAATGGTATTTTCAACAATCCTAAATTGCTCTGGGGTGTCCTGCACATTGCGGTTGCTAACCAGGTAGCTGATTGTGTGCATACAATAGGTTTCTTTTAGATTATGCAACTCTCCATCTCCTGCAGACAAGGACTGCTGTTGGACAGCCCAAAGTATTGGTGCAAGATCAAAGAAACATGCTTTACAGATGAGACTATTAATGCCATATTGATAAAGTACCAAAACAGTTGCAACAAAATCCCAGAGCATGAAGCACCCCTAAAAAGCAGTGGAACTCACGTAACACTTTGTACAGAAAAATGGCTAACACCCAGCAATGAGAATTTTGGGATAAATTGAAAGGGTAGGCTAATGGCAACTGGAGGTTGGTGTATTTGTCACAGAAGAGGCTCATGTTGTCAGAGTTAAAAACTGAAGCTGCATGTGAGATGTTTTGGGCAAGACACAGTACAAGTATAGACACAAACTTATAACTGAGGTCATGCAACCAGATTCGCCCCAGATGTAACCAAAAATTTCACAAAAGCCTCAACTCACTAACAGATACAAAATTCGTGTTCTGGAGAAGTGTGTGCCAAGTACATGGATTAAGGATGGCGTTGGGTTGTTTGGAGGAAGAGACCAAACAGCGAGGTCATCGGTCTCGTCGGATTAGTGAAGGACGGGGAAGGAAGTCGGCCGTGCCCTTTCAGAGGAACCATCCCGGCATTTGCCTGGAGCGATTTAGGGAAATCATGGAAAATCTAAATCAGAATGGCCAGATGCGGGATTGAACCGTCGTCCTCCCGAATGCAAGTCCAGTGTGCTAACAACTGCGCCACCTTGCTCGGTGATTAAGGCTGGAAAAGACTTACTCTAGTTTAATAACAAAATTTGTGGAAATTTGTGCACCTGTAGTAAAAAGATCAATGCACAAAGCATACAACAACATCCATAGTCACATATTAGTGAAAGATCTAGCTGAGGTAACGAGAAAATTGTGATCCTATGTAAAACGGCTAAGTGGGTTGAAGGCTTCTACTTGGTCACTTATTGACCAGTCTGTTATGGCAAAAGAAGACAGCAAAAGAAGGCTGAAATTTTAAATGTCATGTGTAAAAAAAATCGTGCTGGCAGGAGATTCATACAGAATTTGACCACCACCCAAACTCTGATATGGAGAACATAAAAATATGCATTCCTGGCATTGAAAAGCAACTAAAAGGAGTCGAAAACAAATAAATTGACAGGTCTGGATGGAATACCAATTTGATTTTACAGAGGATTATTTACCATTGGCCCCATATTTAGCTTGTTCTTATTGCAAATCTTCACCCACCGCACAGCTGCAAGCAATGTGAAAAAAGCTCAGGTGGCTCCTGTGTATAAAGTTGGTAAAGGAATGGACTTGCAAAACTATGCACCAATATTCATAACATTGGTTTGTTGCAGAATTCTTGAGCATATTCAGAGTTTGAATATAATTTCACTGAGAGAGAGAGAGAGAGAGAGAGAGAGAGAGAGATGGTTTCAGAAAGCCTTGCTTGAACAAAAAATTCAACTTGCCCTTTTTTGCACAATAATACATCTATCTATTTTAAATAATTCATTAAGCTTTCTATGTGGGAATGACCAGCAACAAACTGTCCATTCGCATGAATGGACACAGGCAGACAGTGTTTGTTGGTAATGAGGATCACACTGTGGCTAAACATGCCTTGGTGCACGGCCAGCACATCTTGGCACAGTGTTACACCGTCCGGGTTATCTGGATACTTCCCACTAACACCAACCTGTCAGAACTCCGGAGATGGGAACTTGCCCTTCAGTATATCCTCTCCTCTCGTTATCCACCAGGCCTCAACCTCCGCTAATTTCAAGTTGCCGCCGCTCATACCTCACCTGTCTTTCAACATCTTTGCCTCTGTACTTCCACCTCGACTGACATCTCTGCCCAAAATCTTGGCCTTTACAAATGTCTGCCTGTGTGTCTGTGTATGTGCGGATGGATATGTGTGTGTGCGAGTGTATACCTGTCCTTTTTTCCCCCAAGGTAAGTCTTTCCGTTCCCGGGATTGGAATGACTCCTTACCCTCTCCCTTAAAACCCACATCCTTTCATCTTTCCTTCTCCTTCCCTCTTTCCTGACGAAGCAACCGTTGGTTGCGAAAGCTAGAATTTTGTGTGTATGTTTGTGTTTGTTTGTGGGTCTGTCGACCTGCCAGCACTTTCATTTGGTAAGTCACATCATCTTTGTTTTTAGATATATTTTTCCTATGTGGAATGTTTCCCTCTATTATATTTTAAATAATGATTTAATAAACTTTTGGAAACACTCACTTGCTGTGTTTTTTAGAGTTTTCTGTGTGTTTGTTGAAGCCTTTTAGTAAATTACATGCTTTAGTTTTCAGCTGACATTTGTTATTATTTCTTATGAAATATTTCAGTAAAATTTTCATTCAGTGTATTAACTTTGTTGAGTGTTCCAGTGCCAGCTTGAAGTTTTGGTTTTAGCTAGCAATTTCGTGAAGTTTTGTTGGTATTGGTATTAGCTGTGGTGTTGTAGTATTAATAAAAGTAGTTGCTTTGTTAGTAGACAGAGAATTTCAAGACCACTATTGTTAATTCTATAAGTAGTTCTACTCGTGTAACTGAACTTAGGTAACATAAATGTATAGTTTTTTTTCAATAACTGTAAAATTGTACCATGAGTGAGAAGTGTGGGCTCTGTCGTAGGTTTGTGAGTAGTGGGTTACAGTGTGGGATTTGTTCAAAGTATTTTCATTGGGGGGGGGGGGGGGGGGGCAATGGGGAAGCTAGTGGGTATTCTAGTGAGATCCTCTTCTGGGAACATAGAATCTGTAGTAGAAATAAGTTGATAGAGGAGCAGGAGCATAAGATCTGTGCCCTTCAGGGGCAGTTACAACACGCAAACAAGGAACTAGATAGGTTGAGGAGAGTAAAGGGTGGTGGGGAATGGGAACTGGCTGTTGGCAAGAAGGCAGCTAGGAGGAGGTGGTATTCAGACAGTTACACTTTGCGTATATGCAATAGATTTGACCAACTGTCAGAGTTGAGTGGAGAGGAGCCTCTTGTAGCTGCAGATGTAGGGAACATGCAGCAGTCCTCAGCAGTTAGGAGGCCTAGGTCAACTGCAAAGTTTAACAGAAAGAAGACGGTTCTGCTGCTAGGTAGTTCGCACGGTAGAGGTGTGGGCCAGCAGTTGCAGGAAGTGCTGGAGAATGAGTACCAGGTTACCAGCATTGTGAAGCCTAGTGCAGGGTTGGCTCAAGTGACTGACAGCATAGGGGAGTTACGTAGGAATTTTACGAAGGAGGATCAGGTAGTGACAGTGGGTGGAGCAGGGAACAGTCTTGATAGGGACGGGGAATATGATGTAGGTGTTGACCTGGTAAAGATATCTACTCAAACTGGTGGCACTAATGTGTATTTTGTGCAACTGTTTCAGTGTCATGATCTGCCTCATCTTAATGCAGCTGTTAGGCGCGTTAACATGGGGCTGGAGAGGATGCTGATGGCAGAGGGCATGGGTCACATTTCAGTGGTGCCAGTTGGGTCTATCAGTAGATTGGGTTCCACTAGGCATGGCCTGCACCTCAGTAGATATGGGAAGGGGAGACTGGCAAAGCTTATAGGTGACAGCGTAGTGTATGTGGTGGTGGTGGTGGTGGTGGTTGTGGTGGGGTTACTCATGGAAAAATTCCTGTAGTAGTTGGTGTTAGAGCTGCACCTTTTTTAGACTGAAGACAGCTGATAGGTATACTTTCTCTAACTAAGGGCTCACCTTCAGAGGACATCATGTTTCCAATTATTTCATCAAAATATAAGAGGTATTACAGATAAAGTTACTGAACTGCTTATAGATGTTGATTCTGAAATTATTGGTATATCAGAGCACCACTTCAATAATTTGACAATTGAGAGGCTTCCTTTACCAGGATACAGATTAGCTGGCTGTTTTTCAAGGAGTTCCTTGTGGGGTGGGGGAGTGGCTATGTATGTAAAAAAACAGTATTCCATTTGAGTCCATAGACGTATCACAGCACTGCACTGAACAGATATTTGAGTGTTGTGCAGGGACAGTTGAATTTAGTGAAACTAAACTTCTAATTGTTGTTGTTTATAGATACCCTAACTCTGATCCCCTAACAGAAGAAATATTGAATTTAATTGATGAAAGGAGAAAATATAAAAACGCAGTAAATGAAGCAGGCAAAAGGGAATACAAACGTCTCAAAAATGAGATCGACAGGAAGCAACGATGGCTAGAGGATAAATGTAAGGATGTAGAGGGTTATCTCACTAGGGGTAAGATAGTTACTGCCTACAGGAAAATTAAAGAGACATTTGGAGAAAAGAGAACCACTTGTATGAATATCAAGAGCTCAGATGGAAACCCAGTTCTAAGCAAAGAGGGGAAAGCAGAGAGGTGGAAGGAGTATACAGAGGGTCTATACAAGGGCGATGTACTTGAGGACAATATTATGGAAATGGAAGAGGATGTAGATGAAGATGAAATGGGAGATATGATACTGCGTGAAGAGTTTGACAGAGCACTGAAAGACCTGAGTCGAAACAAGGCCCCGGGAGTAGACAACATTCCATTGAAACTACTGACGGCCTTGGGAGAGCCAGTCCTGACAAAACTCTACCATCTGGTGAGCAAGATGTATGAGACAGGCGAAATACCCTCAGACTTCAAGAAGAATATAATAATTCCAATCCCAAAGAAAGCAGGTGTTGACAGATGTGAAAATTACCGAACTATCGGTTTAACAAGTCACAGCTGCAAAATACTAATGCGAATTCTTTACAGACGAATGGCAAAACTGGTAGAAGCTGACCTCGGCGAAGATCAGTTTGGATTCTGCAGAAATATTCGAACACGTGAGGCAATATTGACCTTACGACTTATCTTAGAAAATAGATTAAAGGAAGGCAAACCTACATTTCTAGCATTTGTGGACTTAGAGAAAGCTTTTGACAATGTTGACTGGAATACTCTCTTTCAAATTCCGAAGGTGGCAGGGGTAAAAAACAGGGAGCGAAAGGCTATTTACAATTTGTACAGAAACCAGATGGCAGTTATAAGAGTCGAGGGGCATGAAAGGGAAGCAGCGGTTGGGAAGGGAGTGAGACAGGGTTGTAGCCTGTCCCCGATGTTATTCAATCTGTATATTGAGCAAGCAGTAAAGGAAACAAAAGAAAAATTCGGAGTAGGTATTAAAGTCCATAGAGAAGAAATAAAAACGTTGAGGTTCGCCGATGACATTGTAATTCTGTCAGAGACAGCAAAGGACTTGGAAGAGCAGTTGAATGGAATGGACAGTGTCTTGAAAGGGGGATATAAGATGAACATCAACAAAAGCAAAACGAGGATAATGGAATGTAGTCGAATTAAGTCGGGTGATGCTGAGGGAATTAGATTAGGAAATGAGACACTTAAAGTAGTAAAGGAGTTTTGCTATTTGGGGAGCAAAATAACTGATGATGGTCGAAGTAGAGAGGATATAAAATGTAGGCTGGCAATGGCAAGGAAATAGTTTCTGAAGAAGAGAAATTTGTTAACATCGAGCATAGATTTAAGTGTCAGGAAGTCGTTTCTGAAAGTATTTGTATGTAGTGTAGCCATGTATGGAAGTGAAAAATGGACAATAAGTAGTTTGGACGAGAAGAGAATAGAAGCTTTCGAAATGTGGTGCTACAGAAGAATGCTGAAGATTAGATGGGTAGATCACATAACTAATGAGGAGGTATTGAATAGAATTGGGGAGAAGAGGAGTTTGTGGCACAACTTGACAAGAAGAAGGGACCGGTTGGTAGGACATGTTCTGAGGCATCAAGGGATCACAAATTTAGCATTGGAGGGCAGCGTGGAGGGTAAAAATCGTAGAGGGAGACCAAGAGATGAATACACTAAGCAGATTCAGAAGGATGTAGGTTGCAGTAAGTACTGGGAGATGAAGCTGCTTGGACAGGATAGAGTAGCATGGAGAGCTGCATCAAACCAGTCTCAGGACTGAAGACAACAACAACAACAACAACTACTCTGACTTCAGAGCATTTCTGCTCAAGCTAGAGAGGGTTCTTGATTCACTTTGTAGGAAGTATCAGAAATTAGTTACATGTGGTGGCTTCAATATAAATTTTGTATATGATGGAGCAAGAAAAAAGCTGTTGGTAGATCTCGTAAATTCATATGATCTGATGCAGACTGTATTTTTTTTTTTCAACTAGGGTGAAGGGGAACAGTAACACAGCCATAGACAATATTTTTATTCATTCTTCATTACTAGATGGGCATTCTGTTGGTAAAAGGGTGAATGGCCTTTCAGACCATGATGAGCAAATTTTAACACTAAAAGCCTTTTATACCCAAAAAAATGTCACATATAATTACAAACTATGTAGGAAAGTTAATCCAACAGCAATAGAGAGTTTTTTAAACCTTGTCAATGAACAAGAGTGGCGAGATGTTTATAGTGCCGATAACATATACGATAAATATAATGCTTTCCTTAATACATTTATCATGCTCTTTGAGATTTGCTTTCCATTAGAGCGTTCTAAACAGGGTACTATCAGTAGTAGGCAGCCTGGGTGGCTGACTAGTGGGATAAGGATATCATGCAGAACAATGTGGGAGTTATATCAAAATGTTAGTAGTAGTCACAATCAAGCTACAGTAGCCCATTACAAACAGTATTGTAAGGTAACCATATGGTCAGTTGTGAAGGAAGTGTCTGGTCAGTAGCACGAGGTTGACGATATAAAGTCAGTTCTTAATAAAAATATTTCTGTTAATTATAAATCAGACATATGTACAGTATTTAACAATCATTTTTTGGTGAATTAAACAAATTTTAGTTTCTGCAGGGAATCATATAACTTTCTCGGCAAATGCCGTTCCGAGATTGATGTCTGAATTACTCCTCTGTGATACAGACAATGGGGAGATTCAGTCAATAATTAAATCACTTTAGACTAAGGACTCTCATGGATATGATGGAGTGCCTAGCAGAATATTAAAGTACAGTGCTGCACATGTTAGCCCTGTATTTAGCCATATTTGTAATTTTTCCTTTAGGAATGGTCAGTTTCCTGAACGATTAAATTACTCAGTAGTAAAACTGCTTTATAAAAAGGGAGAAAAGGATAATGTAGACAATTTTAGACCTATTTCAATGCTATCAGTGTTTGCTAAAGTTATTGAAGAGGCTGTGTGTGTAAGGTTAACTCATCATTTTATATCACACGATTTGCTGTCAAATGTACAGTTCGGCTTTATAAGTCATTTAACAACTGAAAATGCTACATTCTCTTTTCTTTGTGAGATACTGGATGGGTTAAACAAAAGGTTTCGAATGTTAGGCATATTTTTTGATTTGACAAAGGCGTTTGATTGTGTTGATCACAAAATATTGCTCCAGAAGTTGGACCAGTACAGAATACGGGGAGTACCTACAATTGGTTCACCTCTTTCTTTAGCTACAGACAGCAGAAGGTCATTATTCACAATCTTGATAACGGCTGTGATGTCGGGTCTGAGTGGGGTACAGTCAAGTGGGGGGGGGGGGGGGGTGCCCCTGGGATCAGTGTTGGGGCCACTCCTGTTCCTTATTTATATAAATGATATGCCCTCTAGTATTACGGAACTTGGTAGTAAAGGATGTTGTGGGCAACAATGGCCCAGTTTCAAATAGTGCGGTTCATGAACTAAGTTCATGGCGTGTAGAAAATAAAGTAACGCTAAATCACAGCAAGACTCAGTTTTAACAGTTTCTAACACACAATTCAACAAAACCTGACGTTTTAATTTCACAGAATGTGCATATGATTAGTGAAACTGAACACTTCAAATTTTTAGGTGTTCAGATAGAAGTAAACAGTCATGGAAAGCCCACGTTCAGGATCTTGTTCAAAGACTTAATGCTGCCATTTTTACTATTCGAGCGGTATCTTAAGTTTCTGATCGTTCAACATGAAAATTAGTCTAGTTTGCTTATTTTTATTCGCTTATGTCATATGGAATTGTATTTTGGGCTAACTCTTCCCATTCTAAAAGGATATTTTTCGCTCAGAAACGGGTGGTTTGGGGAATAAGTGGTGTAAGTTCACTAACCCCTTGTCGACCCCTGTTCAAGAGTCTGGGTATTTTGACATTGGCCTCTCAATATATATATTACTTACTGTCGTTTCTTGTTAACAATGTTAGCTTATTCCCAAGAACAAGCAGCTTTCACTCAGTTAATAACCCGCGGAAGTCAAACCTGCATTTGTATCGGACTTCCTTAACTCTTGTGCAGAAAGGTGTGCAGTATTCTGCTGCATCCATTTTCAATAAGCTACCACTCGAATTAAAAAATCTTATCAGTAATCCACGTGCTTTCAAATCAAAACTGAAGAGTTTCCTAATGGGTCACCCCTATGCTGTTGAGTTCCTTGAAAAATTAAGCTGATTCTTGTTGTATTGTTGATTGCGTTTATTTATGGATTGACTTTTTTTGGGTTCATAAACATTTTATTTTTATCTGTTATTTCTTTTATGTTGTAATTTCATGTACTTACACATTCCATGACCTTGGAGATTAGCTCCTCAATTTGGAACTTGACATGTAAATAAAAAATAAATCTGATGGACGGAGTGAGCAGCAATCTGTGACTGTTGGCTGATGTTGCTACAGTGTACAGGAAAGTATTGTCATTTAATGAGTGTTGGAAAGTAAAGGATGACTTGGAGTGAATTACTGTTTGGTGTGATGTCGAAAAATGTAAGTTAATGCAGATGAATACATAGAACAGTCGTGTAATGTTTGAATGCAGTATTATAGGTGTGCTGCTGGACACAGTCAAGTCAATTAAAAGGCATAATATAAGGTCAGTTGTAAGCAAGGAGAATAACTGACTTCAGTTTATTGGGAGAATTTCTTCTTTTCAGTTCTTGCACCTATTTGTTTTAGTACTTTCTCACTATTATTTGATCAACTCAGATAATTTTTAACATTCTTCTGTTGCACAATATTTCAAGGCATTCTATGTCCATCTTGACTGAACTGTTTACTGTCCACATTTAGCTTCCATTCAGGATTACTTTCAGAAGAGACCTTCTATTTATATTCATTGTTAACAAATGTCTTTTCAGAAATTTTTTCTCACTCTTGCCTGTGTGCATATTATATCCTCTATACTTTGCCCAAATAGTAAAACCCATTGAATACTTTCAGTGTCTCATTTCTTAATCTAATTCTGTCTGCATCACCTGATTTAATTTAACTGCATACCCTATCACACTTGTTTTACTTTCATTCAGCTTCATCTAATAGCTTCATTTCAACAGACTCTTGTTTAACTGCTCTTTCAAGTAATTTGTCATCTCTGTCAAAATTGCTATGTCCTCAGAAAACCTCTAAAGTTTTTGCTTCTTCTCCCTGAACTTTAATTCCCTTTCCAAATTACTCCTTTGTTTCCTTCACAACTTGCTCAATGTAGGCCAAAGATGAAATAACATCGAGGATTGGCTAAAATCCTGATTCACTCCTTTTAAGTCTACTGCTTGCCTTTTATGTCTGCCAACACTTATGACTGCAGCATGGTTTCTGCACAAGTTGCATATAACCTTTAGGACCCTGCATTTTATTCCCTCTACATTCAGAATTTCAAAGAGTGCGGTCCAGTCAATACTGTCAAAAGCATTTTCTAAATTCGCAAATGTTAACTATGTTGGTGTTGATACAGAACTGCTGGCCAATTCTTATCTTCAGGTGGAAAAATGAGGAGTAAGGGCAGACATCTTTGGTGGGTCCCTCTCAGCCTGAGTTTGGAGTGGTGTGCCCTTCTGTTTTAGCTTTCCCCACACATCAAAGAAACTACTGGTTCTGAAAGCTAGGTAATGTGTCCCTTTTTCTTTTATGCGTGCCTACCAGCCGACTAAGATTTCGACACCTTAAAGTAAGTACTTGCCAAAATTTCTGTTTTATAATTTATTAGTTTTCTCAACTGAATTTGCCTTTGATACAAAAAAACATAAGTTGCACTTCTTCGGAATGTTGGATTATATGCAAAATTTTTATGACCACATTGTCCCCTTTCAAAGTCACAGCATACCATCTATCTCTCTGACAAAACTTTGTCCCTCTGGTCACGCCCTCCTGTAAGATTGGTAGCAGAAATGACCTGATCTCCTTGATATCCGCCTGTTGGAGAATGACAGAACATCAAACATTATGGCCTATCTCAAACCAAATACATGGGTCATGCTAAACCCAACGTGCACTTTTTTAATATGACGTGCAGAAAGATTTGTAACAAGTCAGGTAGATGCAGTATTTATTAACTTTCAAAAAAATATCGACTCAGTACCACACTAACACTTATTATGAACACACAGTCATACTGGGTATTGGTACGCACGCTATAGCATATTATCTTGGTTGAAGAGTTATCAGAGGAAGGAAGGAAGGAAGATTAAGGTATAACATATCGACAGCAACGTGGTCACTTGAGACAAAGCACGGACTTGGATTGTTTCAAAAATGGGGAAGTAAACTGGCCGTGTCCATTCAAAAGAAGCACCCCGACATTTATTTGGAGCTATTTATCGAAATCACGGAAAACTTAAATCAGGATTATCCATATAAGAAAGTATAATAAATAAAACCATTGTTGTATACCGCTACATAATTTAATATCTACACGCTTTTGCACTGTGAAAATTGTTGATCTACATAAATATCACGACCAACAAAGAGTTGAAAAACATGAAAAATAAACTTCCATGATGTCCAGAGTGTAAACAATGTAGCAAACGTACATCAATTCGCGTGACGATACAAATGGCATCAGGTTAGTTGGAATTTTTAATGTATTTTTTCACCTTACTTAAGCGGTACAATTCGCGCGCAATCAGTATTCATGGATGTATACATTTTATGTTCACGCCTGAGCCATGTTCATCGGCATAAACCATTTCTACTTGTGGAGTTGTTGCGAGCCGCTGATCGTCTATTGCAAAGTTTACTGCACACTGCACAGCAACTTCCTCTCCGTCGTATAACAGTGTGCATAACATAATATTTTTCGGCCAGAACTTGGACTTTTTTGGACTCGGATGACTCTAAAACGTAGAGTGTATCTGTTTCTGTAATTTTTTCATTCATTGTGGGTTAAAAAGTGATGAAAGTAGTCATTACAGATATCACTATAATTTTCAGTGTGTAACAGATACATCACAAACATAATACCAGCATTTTTTGGTATTTTTAACCCTTTCTAGGACAGCTCTGACTTAAATATTGACGTTTCCAGAACACAACACTTCGATTATAATTTTTGTTGGTTTTTGTAGTAGTTTCTAATAAGAAAGACGCTGGCCACTGTACGATAGATGCGTAAGTCGATAGAGGAATATGGTATTTGAAAAAGGTATTATTTGTGCCTTCATACAGTCTACTTCCACACGCCAAGGTCGCAGGCAGAGAATTGAATTATATATGTAATCAAAAATGGTGTTCAGGGAATGATCCGTGGTTTACTCTATTTCTAGAGTTAGCTTGTCGAGGTCTGCTAATGAACTCAAACCCCAATCTGTTCGGAATTTGCTGTTGATTTAAGCATTATAATATGCTCTGATCCGTTAGTTCTGAGACTATTCGGCTAGCATATCGTCTCTCTCTCTCTCTCTCTCTCTCTCTCTCTCTCTCTCCTGGGAATGCGATATTCAGTAAAACGAATACCAGTTTTCGAAAAGCTCGTAACTATTGTACAATAAATAGTCGAAGCAACGATACAAAAATTCTGCACACTGTATCACCAAAAAATCACGTTTTAACTAATCTTTAAATTTTGTGAACAATATTTATCACTTTTATTACAAATGTTAAGCATTCTAAAACAGGATACAAAATTGCTGCAAGTTATATCACCAACTGATTCTCCCCTCCGTCCGTTTCTCGGGAGGTAGGACAATCACCTAAGGCGGCTGAAATTAAAAAAAAAAAATTGAGAATGTATACAGTTTTCGAAAAGCTCGTAACTATTGTACAATAAATAGTCGAAGCAACGATACAAAAATTCTGCACACTGTATCACCAAAAAATCACGTTTTAACTGATCTTTAAATTTTGTAAACAATATTTATCACTTTTATTACAAATGTTATGCATTCTAAAACAGGATACAAAATTGCTGCAAGTTATATCACCAACAGATTCTCTTTTAGCAACTCTTCGATTTTCGCAAACATTATTTAATTTACTACAAATGTATCACATTTATGTTTATGCTAATATTAAAAAGTCAGTTTTAATTTAAATATGTCTTTACTGCCATTCTACTTCCCTTTTGATGAATTAGTAAATTCATTTCGTATGTCCTTGGTTGATGGTGGTCCACGTCCATTTACTTTTTTGCCATTCTTCATTTCGATACTGATATATTCGTATGGTACTGAACACACAAAACTTCACGTTTGAGAAAAACTTCCAGAAACTTGGTAAGCTCAACAATTTCTTGCAGCAAGATGCAAGAAACTGCTTCCAATAACTTGTGGAGGCTACTTCTGCAAGTCGGCGAAACTTGCAGAAATCGACTTGTTTGGTGTGTTTCCACATCAAATAACTTATAGAAGTAGCTTCTGCAGGCGACTTGCGGATGTTTACTTACTAGTGAGCACGCGCCTTTCATGATGTCGCTTCCCCCACCATTGCCTCTGGGCTTCAGCAACTGTCGGTAAGTGGATCTGCTATTCGTTCGTTGCACTGTATGTGTCTTGAGTCGCCTGTTTTTATGTATGAACACTTATTGTCATGAAAATAATGGGACTATTTTTCTGTTAAATAAATAAATACTTTATAAAGTGGCATAATTTTCTTAACCCAAGCGACATTCTGTAGTTGAGATGGTGTAACAAGACCCTGAAAGTTAATACTACTGTTGCTAGCTTTCAACTGCTAAGCACTAATGACTGCAGATGAAAACAGTAGTTCTTTACAGAGCTGTGACATCTCTGGGGCATAGAGACATTTACAAAATCACCTTCCATAACAGGGTAGACCTGTGGCTGCCGCACCCAGCCCACTGCAACTGTCAGGGATCAGCTATAACATTCACCAATTCCTTATAATTATTTATTGGTAATAACGTAACACAGCACTGTTCGAAGTGACATACAGATTTGAGGAATATTTTAACTGAGAGTGTGGATTTGTTGAGATTGATATTACTGTAGAACAATCAATATCATTGTTGTAAAGGTATTTTTTATTCCAGTGTAATAATAATAATTTTTGACGTAAGTCATTGAGTGTAAATATTGCAGTGAAGTAGATATATGTAATTTATTTGTGGCCTTAGGTTGTGGTTAACTTCTGAAAAGATTTATTTTCAAGTATAAATAAATTATACAGAAGTACGCATTTTGCATGACATTTAGTGCCGACGAGATAAAACAAGGTGACTATATAACCGAAAGCAAGGAATAAATACTATGCCTCATGTAACCATGGCACATGGCACTCTCATGCAGTCTACACCATTATATCCTGGAATGTATATAGTGGGAGTTATTACACAGTTCCCCACCACAGTGTCAGCGATACTTCTCGTTAAATTTTATGTGTCTTCCAGATCATGTTGTCACGCCTTTCTTGAAACCTGGGGCTTCTCCTTGGGATCGGTGTGTTCTTGTAGCTGTAGCTGTGGCATGGTAGCACCTGTTGATGATACCTACGTGGCAACATCCGATATTCATCAAGGCTCCTTTGTAGCTTTCCATCCGGGAAGATCTTTAGTTGCTGCCTCTCCTCTTCCATGCTTCTCTTTGCCAGTTCATTTTATGTTGGCTGTGAACTTGAAATGCTGGTTTCATACAATCAAGAACAACCGTTGTAGGTACACCATGGGACTAATTACTGTATATCGAACTCCACACGGGGGCTGTAGTGGTTTGTGTGTCGAGTCATTACATAATAGCATGTGTGAACAGGTAGCTAAATCTGCAAAGACAAATATGTGGTATCCACTTTGTTCCCAAGGCTGTAATGGACGAAACTGATGTATATGGGATCGAAACTTGGTCCTGAAGTCTGACACTGGTGGTTTCATCTCCCATATCATGGATGAACTCTTCAGGCAGATATAATGATTGGTCATAAATCAACTCTGCCACTGTGAATTGGAGGTCAAGCTTGAAGGCTGTTCGCAGTATTAGTAAAACAATCATTGGTGTTTCTGTCCTCTTGTCTTTTGGGTGATACTAAAGGGCAGATTTCAGTTGTCGGTGTTCTCCTACACCATTTGCTGCAGGATGAGAAGTGGTGGTCCTTGTTCGCTTGACACTTAACAATGTGACAAGGGTCTTAAAAAGGAATGTCTCAAACTGGCGTCCTTAATCTGTCAATATTCTCAACTGTATGTCAAAACGCGCAATCAAGCCTTTGAAAAACGGTTTTGCCACAGTCTCTGCAGTGATGTCTTGAGTGTCTGTCCACGATCGTAAGGCAGTCACTACAGCCTTTGGACGCTGATAGTGGGCTGGCAAATCCATGTCGGCATTGTCAAATCGCTGGTTAGGCGGTTTAAATGTGCCTAGTATTGCCTTAACATGTCATCTGATTTCGTTCTTTTGACAGACTGTACATTGTCAGACATACAATATACAGTCGACATTCATGCTGGGACAGATGAAACATCATTTAACCTGCTTCTTCGTGGTTCCTCAGATTGTGGGATGTGCTAGATAGTGTAGTGAAGCGATTGCCTGGGCTCGAAATTGCTGCAGAACAAATGGTCGAGGCTTCAGCTTGGTGACATTGCAGTATAACTCACTGTTTCTGTCTGGTATTGTCACTCTTTGTAGTTGGAAACCTGATTGTTGCACAAGCAGTATATGCGGCTCCTCATTGTCTTGTGACACTCATGGCATCAAAATTGATAGCTGCAACTATGGCTTCAAAGTGCACTGATGTATGCTCAATTACATCCATTGCCTCAATCCGAGAGAATGCATCAGTGGGTACATTAAGTTTGCCTTGCACATATATGATGTTAGTTGTAAATCGCTCAATGTAGTCAATATGCTTCAGTTGTCTTGGTGATACCTTGCTTGGCATCAGTTTGAAGGTGTAAGTCAAAGACTTGTGGCTTGTAAAGATAATGAAATGGGGGACTTCCAAAGAATGCTTGTAATTTTTTACTGCAGCATAGGCTGAGGACGGCACACGATTGTATGTCACCCACTTCTGTTGTGAGGCTGGCAACTTTTGGCTAAACAAAGCAAGCAGTTGCCAACACTGGTTTATCCTCTGCTGCAATCCTGCTCCAGCTACTTTAGCAGAAGCATCGGCCATTAATGCTAATGGCGCATTTGATACAGGATGTGCTAGTAGAGGTGCATCCGCTGTTGCTGTTTTGTTGACATTGAAAGCAGAGTCTGCCTTATGTGTCCATTACAGTTTATCGTTTGACCTATGTGCACCCTTCAAGGGTTCATTCAGTGGTGCTATTATTGATGCATCACACAAACTGGTGGTAGAAATTTTTTGTACCAAGGTAATGCCACAACACCCGAATTGAAACTGGCTGTGGGTACGCATGTTTGGCTTTGATCTTGTCTTGTGGTTTTCGGATGCCATGTGCCTCCTCTGTGTAGCTAAGAAACTGGACTTCCTTGAAGCCAAAACAACATTTTGATTGGTTCACTATTAGTCACCGGCCGGAGTGGCCGTGCGGTTCTAGACACTACAGTCTGGATCCAAGCGACCGCTACAGTCGCAGGTTCGAATCCTGCCTTGGGCATGGATGTGTGTGATGTCCTTAGGTTAGTTAGGTTTAATTAGTTCTAAGTTCTAGGCGACTGATGACCTCAGAAGTTAAGTCGCATAGTGCTCAGAGCCATTTGAACTATTAGTCGTTATGCATGAAACGTTCAAACAGCTTCGTCAAATGTGGCATATGTGTCTCTTCAGATGCAGATATAACGAGAATATCATTTATATATCCATAGCAAAATTCTAGAACACACATTATCTGGCCCATGAATCACTAAGAAGTCTGCACTGTATTATAGAACCGGAATGCCATTCATGTGAACTCGAATAAAACTAGAATGGTTCTCACATTTAATCACTGCAGGGGCATCAACCGTTCTTCTGTTTGTGTTTCACTTACAGAGCAACTGCCCAGCTGAAGAGCGGCATGTACTATGATCTAACATGCTACGAAAATCTTGTTTGAATATTTGTAATTTATTGGGTGCTAAACGTCGAGGGTGTGCATAAGTTGGTGGACCTGGGTTATTGAGGATATGATGAACTGTCGAGTGTTTGACAGGTGCTAACGTTGTATGTTCCTTGTGATCACTGGGAAATTTTTTGGTAGTCATGTATATATTGTGTCCGTAGCAATCACTCTGACTGTCATAGTAGCAATGTTGTTCACCGTACTTCTTGCAGTTTAGGTCCGATACCAGATTCTAGGGCACCTGGAAGTCTGCTCCTAGTATAAGGTGTGATACACCAGCCACAGTAAACCGCCACTGAAAGGTATGACACAGTCTGAGGTTGAGCAGTAAAATGATATTCCCATATGTTGTAATCTTCATATCATTTGCAGCTTACATGCAAGCATCATCCTGACTGTGACATGGTAACTTGGTCATGGGACATACTGATATTTCCACTCTGGTCTATTAGGTACTGAACTTCAGTGCTGTGGACCATAATAGACATGGTTGTAGCTGCGACTGTATCAGCATCATGATTTGCTTCATTTGGTGGAATACTCTTCTGTGCATCTTTCCCAAATTTTCTGTGGTTGAGACGTACATTGAGTGTGTCTGGTGAATGATTTTGACTCCTTGGTTGGAGACATGTGCAGTGCTTTTTGTGTGTTTTTTGTAGTGCAGTCACTTGTATTGTCAGCTCAACTAGATGAGACTGTAATGTCATCAAAGTCGCTGAGATGTGTTCTCCTGTGCAGTCGTCATTGTTGTGATGCTTGTTGTCTGGTACATTTCCACTATCCAATCAGCTGTTTTTACTGTTGCATTCTAATCTCTGCAGAGTACTGTTGAAATATTCTGCACATCCTCCAGTAGTCAGGATATCCATATACTGCGTAATACATAGTCACTGATGATATTATTTGCAAGAGTACACAGGCGATAATGCAGTTGTGGCTGAGTGCTTTCGCCTAATTCCTCTGTTCATAAAAGCTTTCCCAGACGTTTAGTTTCAGACTGGGGCAGTCGCATAATCAGTGTATTCTTTATGGCAGCATATCATTCAGTTTCTGGAGGTGTAGCGAGAATGTCTTGGACTTATGCAGCAAAATCTTCCATTAAGGCAGCTCCCACATAACTCCACAGGGTGTATAAAAAAAATCATCCGGTTTGGCCCATCTATATTTCTGAAACTAGTAAGCATATAGCCTGAATTTTGTTTTTTGATGAACAGGAAACTCAAAAAGTTTTTCATACCTTTTTATAGATGTTCAATATGCCCCATTGAGATGCACAACATACTGCAGCGAGCATGTCTTGAGTTACAGATTCCACAGCTGCTGTTATGCAGTGTCTCAGTTCATTCATTGTTGTTGGTAATGGAGGCACATAAACAGAGTCTTTTATAAACCCCCACAAGAAGTAATCACATATAGTCAGGTCTGGCGACCTAGGAGGCCAATAATGTAAGACTGAATCATTTGGTCCAGTGCGACTCACCCATCGTTCAGTAATCCTTCGATTTAAAAATTCCTGCACTTTTTGAGCAACTGACAGCTTCAATAATGGATAGGGAAGGTCATTTTTCCCTCTAGTGTTGTACATATGAACATCACTGTTCTTCACAAACTGAGATGGATTATTTATAATGAATTTCATTATTGAATATATGTACTCTGATGGTGAATTTAAAATACCTGACTCCTTGAATAGGTGCCTATATGACATCCTTGGGTGAACATCACTAATTATTCTCACTGCTCCCTTTTGTACAATCAATACTTTATGTCTAATTGGTGAGTTATCCTAGAAAACTATTCTATAAAACATTATTGAGTGGAAATATGCAAAGTACATTAGGAGCCTGATTTGTTTGTTACCTAGACTAGAGATTATACAAAGAGCAAAAGAAGCTCAACTTAATTTTTTGAGAAGCTCAATAATATGCTTCTTCCAGTTCAAGTTGTCATCAATGAGAACACCGAAAAATTTGGAGAAATCTACCCTTTAACTCAGCCCTGTTCATATGCTACAGCAATTGTTGGTATGACTCTATTTGGTGTACAGAACTGGATATAGTGAGTTTTTTTCAAAACCAAGGGAGAGATTTTCTGAGAACCACTTAATAATTATTTGAAAGACACCCTTAACAATACTTCAGCTTCTTTTTCTGGAATGGGATTTATTATCACACTCGTGTCATCTGCAAAAAGTACTAGTTCTGCTTGCTGAACGTTAAGTGAGAGGTCATTCACATGAATAAGGAACAGCAGAGGACCCAAAATTGAACCCTGTGGGACTTCCTTTGTGATAACTCTCCATTCGCTAGAATTTACCACCCTCCCAACATAATTCGTGTTATTCGGCACAACGTTTTGCTTTATGTTCGGTACGTATGATTCAAACCAGCTGTGTGTAGAGCTTCCAGTTCCATAAAACCTGAGTTTTTGTAAGAGTGTGACATGATCCACACAGTCAAATGCCTTGGACAGAAAAACTACCAACTGGAGATAATTTGTTATTTAGGGCTTGTACTATTTGATTTGTAAATGTGTAGATAGCATTCTCAGTTGAGTAACCCTTCTGGAATCCGAAGTGTGACATGCTGAGTAAATTATTTTCACTTACATGTGAGACTACTCTTGAATACATAACTTTTTCGAATATTTTAGAAAATTAAGTCAGCAATGAAATTGGTCTATAATTATTTAAGTCACTTTTGTCCCCTTTCTTATGAAGAGGTTTGACAATTGCGTATTTCAATCTGTCTGGAAAAATTCCCTGTAAAACCAGCAAAGCATTACATATATCACTAAGAAGTCCACTTATTAAATCAGAACAACACTTCAAAAGTTTTGACTTTGTCGTCTGCTGACACTGCAAGTTGCAAATGATTGATGACAAGTCAGATATTTTTTTTTAAGTGAGTGTTCTTACTCGCCTCAAACCTGCCACACACAAGCAATACGCCAAGCAATTTCAACTAGTGTTATGACTGCCACTGTTCCAAGTTCTGCTCTGTTTTTAACAGCAGTCACACTTGATCTCCATATCCCTACAAATACTTACAAAAATAAATTTAAAAAATGGGAAATGGAATTCATTAAACTTGTTTTGAAATGCTTTTCTTGGGAACTGTGGGCAACTGTACAGAATACATTAAATTTTTCACTAACGCCAAGTGGTGTGTGTACAACTTCCAGTGTTAATACAATTGATTTTTCGTTTGTTAATCCTCAGTTCCTTCCCCATTATTTAGTGTCATAGTTGAACTCCAAGTACTTCCACAGTTTGTTTTCCAATCTCAATGGGTCTGTAGAAATGTTCTCAGAAGCAGCGCTACTGATTACTAAAATGCCTGCTATAAATTATACGAGGGAGAATTAGATTATATGAAGTGACAAGATATTTGATTGTAGCTGTATAATAGATATTCCCTAAACATTTAAACTAAAATGTCCATTTAATATTATATGTCATTCTGTTTAGAAGTTAAAAACTTAAATATTGCTTGGAAATGGTTAATAAATAACTCGGATTCAACCACTGCATTGTGACAATTACTGTGAAATTCTAATTAATACTACTTCTACAGTGTAAGGTTCAAAATGCTAGTAACAGCAAATTCAGAAGGTGTATTTTGTACTACTTCTTCATATAAATGGCAACTCTGTTCTCCACTTCAGCTCTTAGAGTAATTTGTGGTCCCCTGAACATTGGCAAAGTTAAACAATACAAAATTGCATGACACACTTAATAACTAGAGAAACGGGTCACAGCCGTATTTTCACACATCACTGCAACCAACGAGGTGGCCTATTGCAAGCACAACTATCATGGAATCCATAAGATTAGTTGGGATTTCCATGCACTCATCAATCAGAGATCGATCACTGCTATTTGCCAACACACGAGCGATATATGTAGTAATCGGTTGCTTATGCAACGAATCACTGTGGTATGTTACCCATATGTGGGGCTCTTAAAGCCAGGTTTCCACAAACACGAATTACTTATATGTTCATACCCCCACTACCAACCACGTAAGTAGCTTACATGTGGAAACACCCAACTTGTACAATGTCATGCCAGTTTAAGCATAAGTTACAGAAGTTAAAAGGCATTTAACTTTCTTGCAACATGTCCCTGCGGCCACATTCGTCTACAAGCTTCAGCAAGTGCCACTAGGTGTATATGCTCTCATTCTGCTTTGGTTCATTTGGCAGCACAGACTTAGAAGCATTTCTTTATATACATGAAAAGTCATACCAAAATAATGGGCTTAGTCTTCAGCTAAACAAATAAATAGTTCATGAAGTGACAAAAATTTCTTAAACAGTGCAATAGGAATGTTATTCTAGCATTCATTAAGTCCTTATAATCACTTTTTTTTACTACAGAGTTACATTGTTGTATTTTTATGGGATTTTAATTATGGTCAATTAAATCCCTTGTAGTCACTCCATTATATACATTTTGTGGTACAGTGCTGCAGATTGTATGAGAGTTCCATGATTCTATGCCACATTGTGTTTCTTCATGGTTTCTGATTATATGGTTATTCCTTGTTTTGTCTCGCTGACACTGAATATCATGCAAACCGCATACTTCTGTGTAATTAAATTATATGAGGAAATAAATCTTTCGTGAGTTAACACATATATTGGTGCCACTCGATGTGATCGTGCATAACAGTAATTCGCCACTTGCTTTCACATTATGAGCTGCATCAAAACTTATGACTGTTACTTCTATGCCAACCACGTCGGCTTTTCATTCAATGCAAAGATGAATTCCTTGCCAGTGCCTAGCGAGTCAGCCTCAAGTTATGGAGTTATCAGCAGGGTTACAATCAAACCACTACCTTTCTTGTAACATAACTTCTGGCTTTGGTTCGCATAATTAGGAAGACAGTTCTTAGTACAGATTATGGCAGAGGAAACGGAATATAGGGTGTATCAAAAAGAATCATCCAATTTTAAAAAATCACAACTATTATGTTATTTGAGATATGGCGCGAGCAATGTACTATTGGAAAGAGCAAACTCTCGAATTTTATATGGTTCCCACTAGGTAACAGCAGTGTGCATCCACTTCAGTTGTAAAAATATTCTGTGTTCTACATTTTGCGCAGTGACGGTCAGTAATAACTGTTCAGCGTGAATTTCGTACTAGGTATTGTGTGGATCCTCCTACAGCACAGAGCATTAGACGATGGCATGAACAATTCCGAGAAATAGACTGTTTGTGCAAACGCAAATCGCTGGGCCATCCCTGAGTGTTTGATGCAGACGTCGAATGCATTGGCCATAGTTTCACAAGGAGTCCGCAGAAATCCATTCACCATGCAGCTCAACATGCCCCCGATGTCTGTCTGGCGTGTATTGTGTCGACTTTCACACATGAAACCATACAAAATGCAGCTACAGCAAGCTCTTCGTGAAGTTGACAAACAACAAGTTCAAGTGGTTTTAAGCACTATGGAACCTAACACTGAGGTCATCAGTCTCCTAGACTTAAAACTACTTAAACCTAACTAATCTAAGGACAGCACACACATCCATGCCCGAGGCAGGATTCGAACCTGCGACCATAGCAGGCGCGTGGTTCTGGACTGAAGTGCCTAGAACCGCTTGGTGACAGCAGCTGGATGACAAACAACAAAGTGTGGAGTTCTGTAATTTCGTTCTTCGCAAGATGGAGGATGACAGTTTTCTTCCACACTTAGCGTTTAGTGACGACACAACATTCCATTTAAATGGAAAGGTGAACCATCACATTTTGAGAGCATGGGGTACACAACAACCACATGAAGTTGTACAACATGAAAGAGACTCTCTCAAATTTAATGTGTTTTTTGCAGTTTCATGGGAAATTGGGTATGGTCCATTTTTCTTTGCCAGGAACACTTTTACAGGAAGCACATATCTCGATATTCTTGAGAACTTACTTTTCCCACAGTTGGAGACTGATTCTAATGGCTTAATTTATCAACAGGATGGGGCACTGATATTTGGCATATGGAAGTGCAGGAATTTTTAATTAGTCACCAACAAATATCTTTGATCATTTGTCCAACAACATAAAGTGTCTGGCAGGTAGCAGATCAAGTTTTAAATCTAGCTTAAAATCATTTCTTTTGGACAACGTAGTTGCATGTGTAGGACACAAAAATTTCAGTAATATTAATGTTATCACTATTCATGTGTGTATTATATATATATATATATATATATATATATATATATATATATATATATATATATATATATAATATCTCTTGTAATCGGGCTTGTTCCACATCATATCGATAAAATAATTGTAAAAATGATCTACGGAACATGACATAACTAAACTAAACTACTTGAGAAACCTTGATGTGACTGGATGTTATTGATGTAATGGTTCATTGACAGCCTGTGTGAATGCCACTGTTTGAAATACATTGTAGAATGTTGTATCATGACCTGATATGATGGTCAGAGTGAAGTGACCTGTACGTGATGCCACTTCTCCCACCATCACCTGTGAGTTTCAGCAACTGCTGATGGGCTGATCTGCTCTCATTCAATGGGCTGTACATGTCTTAGTTCGCTTGTTTACGTCTGTGATCAGTTAGTTAAATAAATAAATACTTTGTGAAGTGGTATAATTTTCTCAAACCATATGATAGGAGACCCCTTCTGGCACTCTGCAATTCCTCATACTCACTTTTTTGCAATAAGGTAGCACAGCATTATTTGAAGTGATATGTGGATTTGAAGGAAACTGAGAATATCTCTCTGTGTGTGTGTGTGTGTGTGTGTGTGTGTGTGTGTGTGTGTGTGTGTGTGTGTGTGTGTGTGTGTGTTTGTGTGTGTGTGTGTGTGTGTGCGCACGTGCAACAATCAATATCATAAAAGTTTATTTTTAAGTAGAAATACAAAATTTATGTGTGCCTTTATGGATTTACATACATCAAAAAAGTTGCAATAACCTCGGTTCTGAGAGTTCCGGAACCTGTACAGAAAATTGGAATAGAGATCAACATAAACATCATTTCCACCCTTATTGTTGCTCATGAAAACCACACATTGAATGTTGTGCCACCATACAGTGAGACCTTCACAAGTAGTGGTCCAGATTGCTATACACACTGGTACCTCTAATACCTAGTAGCACGTTCTCTGGCATTGATGCATGCCTGTACTCGTCGTGACATACTATCCACTGATGACCCACATTGTCCCATTCCTCAATGGCGATTCGGCGTATATCCCTCGGAATGGTTGGTGGGTCACGTCGTCCATAAACAGCCCTTTTCACTCTATCTCAGGCATATTCGATAGGGTTCATTTCTGGAGAACTTGCTGGCTACTCTAGTCGAGCGATGTTATTATCCTGAAGGAAGTCATTCACAAGATGTGCACTGTGGGGGTGCAAATTGTCGTCCACGAAGACGAATCCCTCGCCAATATGCTGCTGATATGGTTGCACTATCGGTCGGAGGATGGCATTGACGTATTGTGCAGCTGTTACGGCGCCTTCCATGACCACTAGCAGCGTACTTCTGCCTCACATAATGCCATTTCAAAACAGCAGGGAACCTCCACCTTGCTGCACTCGCTGGACAGTGTGTCTAAGGCGTTCAGCCTGACTGGCTTGCCTCCAAACACGTCTCCGACGATTGTCTAGTTGAAGGCATATGCGACACTCATCAGTGAAGAGAACGTCAATCCAATCCTGAGCGGTCCATTTGGAATGTTGTTGGGCCCATCTGTACCGAGCTACATGGTGACGTGGTTGCAATGATGGACCTCGCCAGGGACATCAGGAGTAAAGTTGCAGCCTATTGAGCACAGTTTGAGACGTAACACAACGTCCTGTGGCAGCACGAAAAGCATTATTCAACATGGTGGCATTGCTGTCAAGGTTCCTCCGAGCCATAATCCGTAGATAGCGGTCATCCACAGCAGTTATAGTCCTTGAGCGGCCTGAGCGAGGCATGTCGTCGACAGTTCCTGTCTCTCTGTATCTCCTACATGTCCGAGCAACATCGCATTGGGTCACTCTAAGACACCTGGAAACTTCTCTTGTTGAGAGCCCTTCCTGAAAGAAAGTACCAATGCGGACGCGAACGAACCGCGGTATTGACCGTCTAGGCATGGTTAAACTACAGACAACACGAGCAGTGTACCTTCTTCCTGGTAGAATGCTTGGAACTGATCGGCTGTCGGACCCCCTCCGTCTAATAGGGTCTGCTCCTTCATGCTTGTTACATCTTTGGGGCCGGTTTAGCGACATATCTGAACATTCAAGGGAGTGTGTCTGTGATACAGTATCCACAGTCAACGCCTATCGTCAGGAGTTATGGGAACTGGGGTGATGCAACATTTTTTTATGTGTGTAATATAAGCTGCTACTGACACCAATCAAAATACTATGTAAATATTACAGTATTCATATAGGCACAGTCTCTGAGAAATGACTGTAATGCACTGTAATAAGAAGCTTGATACAAAATTAAGTACTGTATTGATGAAGGAAGCATCATATTTACAACACTTGTGACCTTTCAGAATCTTATCTAACTCTAAAAATAAAAACAAAGTAGAACTGCTGAGACAAAAATCTCACTTTGCAGTATACCTTTGATGTTTTCTAGGGCTTAATAGCGTACAAGTACTTAACACAATATTTTAGTAATGCTGCTCTTTAGAAAGTGTTGGATGTATTGCAGTGATGAAAATCCTTGTCAGATAACTCCCTTAATAGTGAATTTGATGTCTCCAAACGATTTCTGCTTCTCATTCCCGTACCCAACGTTTCTTGATCCATTTTTTCTTAGTTGATGTCAGAATAAGCTCTTTGGCTAAAAGGTACTCAACTATATTAATTCCCAAACAGGAAGAAGCTACTTTCACCTGAAGGTTAATGATAAACTTTGGGTGGCACTAACTTCTCCTTAGGAAAAATTTCACTTTTCGCCATCTTGAAAGTTGTGTAACTAGCATTTTCGACTTTGGCGTGTGGAAATGATAACTTGCATATAAGGGCAGTAGTGAGGGATGCACATGTGAGTAACTCTGTCTGTGGAAACCTGGCTTTATGTACAACTTGCTTAGCAAAATTATCTGCTTTCTCATGTACTTCAGTTCCACAGTAAGCTTTAATCCACGTAAATGTAATTTGCTTTTGTGTCCTTAGGCATCCATAGTTCATGATCGAATTTTGAGTAGATGTTCATTAGCAGTTTTCGAAAATCAAACAGTAAATAGCACTTATAGCACATCCTTGAAGTCTGACAGAATTACAATGGATGAGGGCTTCAGACTTACGCAACACTGTACGACTTCCAGGACTGTGTCAGTCAGTTGTGGGAATTGTATCGCGATAATGCTGCCATTGACACCTCAATGCTTGTTCGTGTTTTTTTTTTGGCAAAAATCAATACCATAATGTTACCTCAGCCACTTGATTCGTCCGACATAGCTCCTTACTACGTCTTTCTATTACCGAGGCTGAAGAGAACCACGAAATACCGTCCTTTTGCTACCACTGACGAGAAGGAGCTGAACACCATAACAAAAACTGAGTTCCAGAGGTGCTTTCAAGATTGGAAAAAGCGTTGGTACAAGTGTATTATAGCTGAAGGGAATGGCTTTGAAGGGGAAAAGATTGATGTTGACAAATAAATAAAGATTCTTTAATAAAACCAGAAACTCTCATTACTTGTTGACTAGACATCATATATGAATTACGTGGTTCCCATGTTCGTCCATTTGTATTTACTGTTCTTTGTTTACCTAGAGAAAGGCATCCTTTCTGTCATGTGGAACCAGATGTAGTCTCTGAGAATGAAGGAGTCATATGAAGAAACAAGCCACAGTGATCCCGGAATGAGATTTTCATTCTGCAGCGGAGTGTGCGCTGATATGAAACATCCTGGCGATTAAAACTGTGTGGCAGACCAAGACTCGAATACGGGACCTTTGCCTTTCGCGGGAAGTGCTTTACCATCTGAACGACCCGAGCATGACTCACGCCCCGTCTCCCCCAGGCTGCGGCTAAGCTATGTCTCCGCAATTTCCTTTCTTTCAGGAATGCTAGTTCTGCAAGGTTCGCAGGAGTTTGGAAGGTAGGAGACGAGGTACTGGCAGAAGTAAAGCTGTGAGGACGGGGCGTGAGTCGTGCTTGGGTAGCTCAGATGGTAGAGCACTTGCCCACGAAAGGCAAAGGTCCCGAGTTCGAGTCTCGGCCCGGCACACAGTTTTAATCTGCCAGGAAGTTTCAAGCCATAGTGTGTTTGAGGCAATACTGGTGCACAGCACTGCAAGTTCATTGGGCATAAAAATGAAGTCACAGCACGTCTTACTCTCTTTTTATGAGGGCATAGTAGTCGAAGCACTGCATATTGTGCACTGGATAGTTTCTCCACTAGGAATTGCTCCATGAGCATTTTCCTCATGCGCTTCAATGAGTGGTGCATTGATTGGCGTATATTTCATTGCTCCCAAGCAGGTGCATATTCAGTAGTATTGAAAGCTATGTAAGTTCCTTAATGGCCTGCTCGTTCAGTATTTGTAGAGTATGCATCTGTAATTCAGTCTTGATCGAATGAGAGAATGGTACAAAGGAGCAACACAAATGTTTAGCCTCCCTCTCCTTCTCCAATCATGTAGTAGTGAGATATTTAATAATATTAAGCTACTTTCAAGTTTGGTGCAGATATGTGCCTCCTTGGTTTGTTTATTATCCAGTATCATTTCTAGGAACCGAATATGCATCTTCACCTGTAGAATGATTTCTCCTGTCTGTATTAGACAATGATTTGGTATATCGCCGTGTTTAATAAATGTTACTTCTGAAGATTGCTCTGGTGCCATCATCAGATAATTATTGCAGAGCCACTGATGAAGTAAGTTTTTTTATGACATCCTGTAATATTTGGTGGGGAGTGGAAAAATGTATGTCGTCAGTGAACTAGAGATACTGTCTAACTGAGTTAAAGCTCTTTCCATGTCATATGCATAAATTGCATGTGAGAGTGGGATATGAACAGATCCTTAGGGTACGTCATTGTCTACTATATGTGGACCCTCGAAAGCACTGTCCATTCTGTTACATTTAGTTCATTCATTGATTAAAGAAGATATACCTTTTACAGACTGATTAGAGCTGTTAACTGTTGTTACTTGCATTACAGAATATTCAGTTATATATCATCCTAGGCCTTCAAAATATCCAAGAACAGGGCAGCTCTGTATATGGGTTCACTGCAGCCAGTTAACACTCAAGATACTAATATATGCTAGAGATATTGTCCATACAACTTCTACCGGTTTAAAGTCCCCATATGTCTAAGTGCACTTAGTTCTTTGTTTAAAGAATAAGCATTAGACATATCTGCACTGAAGAATATCAGGTGAGCTACCCTCTTTAGTCATGGCTATTGTTGTTGTTGTTTTATGGCACTAGTGAGTCTCTTCTCTGTGTGTTCTTATTTCTGCTCCAGCATATATTTTGTAGCCGATCTTGTTGTTTGGCCAACAGCCATTCTCACGTCAGAAGAGCACACTATAGTTCCTGAGTATGTAACTCACCACCAGGAGAGGAAACTCCACCCACTCTGAAAGGCCAACTTTACATATTTAATACACCACTAGCTATTCATATTGTGTAATCTTCTGATCTTGTTACAAGGATTCCATTTATGTGACATATTCGTTTGTTTATTTATTTGTTTATTATAATCCTGTATGACATTATGAAATGGAAGTAAGCATCGTATGCTAGCTTTTTTATTTTTATACCACCTATGTCTAACAACATTTGCATGGCAGATAAGAGTTTTTGTCTGTGCTTCAACAGTCCTGTGGTATACTCCCCCAAGTTATATTTATTATCAACCTGTAATCCCACGAATTTAACACTGTAAACTTCTTCTATCGGCTTGTTGTCGTATTTTAGGCATATACTGGCAGGAAACCTTTTATTAGTTCTGAACTGCATAAAGTATATGTTTTCAAGGATTTAGTCTCAGAGAGTTTGCTAGGAATCATTTATTAACATGCATGAAAATTTCGTTAGCCAATCTTTCTAAGGTTACACTTGATTTACTATTTACTGTAATGTTTGTATCATCTGCAAAAAAAAAAAAAAAAAAACCAAATATGCCATCTGGCAATCTGATTATTTAGCCTGATCAGATTACATAAGATATTATATCTGACCAGGAGAGGCACATACAAAAGGCATTACAAAACTTCCTGATAATGACTATAGACGCTAATAGCAATAATAATAATTATTAAAATTGTAAAGGGGGTTTAGAACAATGTAGATTTACTTAGCACATATGAAGCCATGTTTAATATAACCAGAACCAGAATGGATAAAGGAAAAAGAGAAGATTAAATGGCAGTGACAGTTGCTGTTAGGAAAGAACAGAGTATAAATAGAGAACTCTGCTGACAATGGGAAGGGACAAGTTCTGGCGAAAGGGGACTGACGAGAATGAGATGCACATAATGTAGGAGAGATGGCTATTGTGATAGACTGTAGACAATTAGCTGTATTTTGAAGTTTGGAAGTAATTTAATTTATTTAATATTTTAATGAATAGTATTCCAAAGTCGAGTTTCTGATCCAGAAAATGATTTAGAGAACATGGCAGTGGTATGTGATACAGGTTTACTTAATTGAGAATGAGTGTTTCTTTTATGCTGTTCAGATAGCAGAATAAGAGTTGACAACAAATAAGGGAGTGTAATGATTGGGAAGACGGTAGTGCAAACATAAATTATGATAGACTTATTGGCCCATAGCTATGCTAATCATTTGTAGACTGGCGTAATATGGTCGATAAATTGTATGTCACAAATCTATTGTACTCAAGCATTCGTTGTCAGTTCCAGCCTGGGTGAGCCTTTGTATGAAAGTCTTTGGAGAATGGCCTTACCGTAGTCAAGTACAATGAGCTTCTTTTTAAGCTCAAAAGAAAACGTTTTCATATTTTTGTAGTGAGAGAAGTGACACTGACACTTCTTTACAGACACTAGCTGTGTCTTCAGTCCAGTCTAAATGATGGTCCATAAGTCTTTTGTGAGCAACTAAGATTGCTTGCATCTTAGATGGGTTAAGTTTTAGAACTATGCTCTGTACTCACACTGATGGGGCAAGTAAATTGGCGTTTACGTGTTGGATGGCCGTGAATGGGTTTTTTGAACCTGTACTTACTGAATGTCATCATATATTTGCAGTGGGGGACAGTAGCTGATACATTATTAACGTATAATGACAGCAATAATTGTGCGAATACTGATCCTTGTGGGATTCTCGATACTACATCCCTCCATTGCGACCTTTTGCTCCAATGATTGATTACACAGTTTTGTTGTGAGGCAAGGTATGAGTGTAACCACTGTGCAGCACTTGAAGAAAAATTTTGACGTGTGAATTTAGCAAGTAGAATGTCAAATTCGACAGTGTCAAAAGCTTTGAAGAATTCCAAGAAGCACATAATAGTCGCCTGTTGTTTAACATAGCTTGTTTCAATTTATCAATAACTTTTATAACAGCAGTCAATGCCTTACCATTTTACTGGAAACTGGACTAGTATTCATCTAAAAGATTATTTTTTGTTAAATAATTAGTAAACTGTTCGTGAACTATGTATCCTAAAACCTTGGGTAATCCTGGTAGAATGCAAATGGGCCTGTGGTCAGAGGGCAATTTGACAGATTCCTTCTTGGGTAAAGGTTTTATGAATTCCTGCTTCCAAGCTACTGGAAAAATGATGAAGGTCAGGGAATGGTTAAAATGTCCATTATTTTGGGTAGTAGAGGACTGACAAGAAGTCTGATAATTTGCATCGTTGTATTATCTTGCCCTGCAGCTGCCAAATGGACTCACACAATTGGCTTCTATACCGTGTTAGGGCTTACTGGCTGTAGAAATTTTTTTTTAGTTTGTACCAACCACTGATACTTTAAGGGAGTCCATGTTTTGTGCCCTTCTTCACTGGTCGAGTAAAGTTATTGGCATGGCAGAGTACTCGTTTAGATCTTCAATAAGATGTAGAGGTTCAGCTGCAGATTTGCGTTTGGCCATTCCATGACCTCATAAGTTTTTCCACAGGTCAGCAAGTCTATGAAAGTCTTCATTTAGTGAATGGGCACACCTGGGCTTTGCACTCCTCACAGACTGACTAATTTGGTTATGTAGGTGCTTGTAGATGAGATGATTATGAGAGGCCAAATGCCATTTGTATATCCTGTGTGATACACCTCTGGCACTCATAAGGTGTTTGTGGTGACCTGTAAGCCATGGTGCAGGTTTTCTCCATACTCTTACCATTTCAGAGTAGCATGTTTTTTGTATAAATTATTGAGACTATTAGTTAAGTTGGATACTTCTGGGTGCCTTTCCTCATTTATCATTAAAGAAACTGAGAATCTTAATTATAATGATACTGTTTTAAGGTGCAATATAAATCGATATCAAGGCAGTTCATAATCTGCAGTACCTACTTATGTATGCTGAACAACTGTTCACTTCTAGTAGACTAAATTGTAATAAAAGCTAATTAAATAAACTTATTAAATAATTAAAACTACAATGCAGCTGATGCATCTGTCGAGGTTACAGTTGTGTTCAAAGACCGGAGTTAACTATGTTTCAACATTTCACTTATTGAACACCAGCTTGTATGTAGAGTGCAGTTTTATTTCAGTGATATATTATTGTAGCATTTCAATGCAATAAACAGCAGCAGAAAGAGGAAAATGGCTAGAAGTTGTCGAAAAAAAAATAATAGAGAAAGCGGTACCTTTTGCAGATGTTGGTGCTAAAGTTGTGTGCTTAACTTAAAAGAATACTCTTAGTTTGGGAAAGCACATAATCTCCCAATGAACTTAAGAGGTAAAGGCTTTCCCCATATTTACTTATATCCAAAGAGGTGCCGGTATTGAGTTGGTCATTTGTGTTGACTTCATGGACTGTGGACAGTAACAATATTTCATTAATGTATGATATATTATCACAGATAGGTTGTACTCAGATAAGGCTGGGATGGAGCACTATAGGTGGGCTGTGGCTAGTAGAAACCATCTATGCCGAGAGTAATTCCATCAAGTAGGTTAACAGAAGGCAGGTGCAAAGGTGTATGGATGATGTGATATGGGTGTGAAGGCACAGCAGAGTACCTGGATTAGCAGGTAGATTATTGAGTACTGGCACTTGCAGGCACAAAGGGAAAAGACCAATTTGAGGGAAATGAGTTTGGAGTAGGTCATGAGTTGGGGAAATACCAGCAGATGTAAAAGTGAGGCAAAACGCATTTGTTTCTAGTATTTCAAGGGATCTGTAACATTTAGGTGGTGAGATTCAGAAAACGTTGGTATAAGTTGGAATGTGTCAAATGAGGGATTTATTGGTGAGAACAATGGTAGAAGGACGTAAACGCTGAGAATTATCTGAAAAGGATAGCCACATCAGACAACAAAATAAATACAATATGGGATATAGTAAAGGAAGAGACTGGTAGAACCAGAGATGAAGAGCAGTACATAGCATTAAGAATAAATGATATGTGGGCGTTAGACATATGCAGTGTTGCTGAACTTTTCAATAAGCACTTCATAACTGTTACTGGAAAGACGGGGTTGTCAGGTTCAGTAGATGCTCCCATGGAATATCTCAGACCAGACACTACAAATAACTACCTTAACATGCATATGACCATTACAGCACCAGTAGAAGAAATGTCTACCATATAATCCTTAAAATCAAATAGTTCTAGTCACTATGATAATATATATATAAATGAAATGGTCATATGGCCCCATCTGGGGAAGTTTGGGCACCAGGTGTGAGTCTTATTACAGTCGATGCAACATTTGGGGGACTTGCATGCTGGGGATGATGAAATGATGAGTACAACACAACACCCAGTCAATGACTGGAGGATATCTCCAATCCAGCTGGGAATCAAACCCGGGTCTGCTGCATGGTAGGCAAACAAGTAACCACTCAGCTAAGCGGGTGGGCAATATATCAACAAATTTAATGGAACAGTGTTCCTCTGAGTTTAGTGACATTTATATGCTGAAATTAAGCCTTGGTACAAGAAACGAGATAAAGAAATACTATAAAATTCTGTCCAATTTCACTTCTGCCTGCTGTCTCAAAAAATTTAGAAAAGATAATATACAGACTTTTTTTTAGCCATCTGACCACAAATAAAATATTATCCAAATCTCAGTTCGAACATCTAAAGGGTTCCTATATTGAGAAGGCTATCTACACTTACATTGAGAATGTACTTAATTCTTTATACAATAAATTACAGGTAACTGGCATATTTTGCGATCTGCCAAAGGCATTTGTGTAAATCACAGTATCCTTTTAAGTAAATTAGAATATTATGGTGTAACAGGAAATGCTGAAAAATGGCTCAAATTCCAAATCTACATCAGAAAACGAAGGGCGTCAATAGGAAAGAGACTTGTATAAAGCTATCAGGCATCATCCAACTGGGAACCAATAACATGTGATGTCCCCCAAGGTCAAATCACAGGGCCCTTACTTTTTCTGTTGTATTTCAATTACCTTTCATCAGTAACATTACCAGAAGCCGTATTTGTTTTGTTTGCGGATGATACAAACATTACAGTAAATAGTAAATCAAGTGAAGCCTTAGAAAGATTGGCTAACGAAAGTTTCATGCATGTTAATAAATGGTTCCTAGCCAACCCTCTGAGACTAAAACTTGAAAACATATACTTTATGCAGTTCAGAACTAGTAAAATGTTTCCTGCCATTATAGGCCTAAAATAGGACAACAAGCCGATAGTTTACAGTGATAAATTCTTGGGATTACAGCTTGATAATAAATATATCTTGTGGGAGTATACCACAGAACTGTTGACACACCTAACAAAAACTCTATCTGCCATGCAAATGTTGTTAGACATAGGTGGTATAAAAATAAAAAAGCTAGCCTTCTATGCTTACTTCCATTCCATAATGCCATACAGGATTATTTCCTGGGGTAGCTCATCAAGGTGAGCGAAAGTTTTCAAAGCCTAAAAACATGCCATACGAGTTAGTTATGGTGTGAACTCAAGAAAATCCCTCAGAGGGATGGGTAAGGATCTGGGGATAGTAACAACTCCTTCCCAGTACATTTCTTTTTCCTTAATATAATTTGTCATTAGAAAATCCCTTTTTTCCCAAACCAACAGCTCAGTTCATGAAATCAGTTCTAGAAATTAAAATATTTTGCACAAAGATTTAAAATCACTTACTCTGGTTCAGAAACGTGGTCATTATTGAGCAATACACATCGTTTTTTTTTTACCGATTCCATATCCACAAGGGCTGTTTCACTGGGGATCACTGGCAGGTACATTTGTATATCTGGTCTTATTTTGTAAATATGTATTGTGTATTCCTGTTTTCTGACATGTTCCTCATCTCAGAGGATTTCCTCACTGCCGATCTATTGGAACGAAAAGTACATCTAACATCACAAAATATTAAGTTATAAAGCTTCTGAGTATCATAATAAAATTCTAGCAATATATCAGTTTTATTGAAGACATTGATAGCATGTAGAAACGTTAAAAGTTACAATAAAGAAAAGTGCTGTGTTATAAATGTGCTAAAAGATACATTCTTTGTTATAACTGTGGACATGCCAGTAGATTAGGTAATCGTAGTTTCTGTGATCAGAACGAACGGAAGTCATAAGTAGCAACAATAAAGAGTTTTTATATTCTTATCTTTTGGCTTTTATGTTACTCGGGCGGGACCTCGTTTTTCGTAGGATGCAGTACTCTGGGCCGCTTGGGTGTTTTATCCATGGAGGTACTTACCTCTATGGTTCGTCGACTATTTTAAGTATCTCTGGCCGATTGGAAATAAACATAATGATTCAGTGACAGGTGACGCGCCGAATAACGTGCTCATGGTTAACCTTGAACGCATAACAAGTCACGTCGGTCAATAAAAAAAAAATGTTTAATTTTTTTGGAAGTAAACCAACTGTCAAAGGTCTGTAAGATCAAACACTTAACGTTGGATTCAATGCTTCGATCGCCTAGTGCTGATTGGGAAAGATCACTGGCTATGAAAATAAAATTTTAAATCATGTCAATAGAGTAAATATTTTGTGTAGTATTTCTGCTTAACTGGACAGCGGCAGAATTGATGGTATCCGGCGGTTTGATGTGTCAGAAGCATTGTGTTTATCTTTTTTCACAGAGCAACAACGCGAGAATGACAGGGCACTTAGAAAAGTCGGCCGAGATGTTGAGAGAGAAAGAAGACAACTTGAAAGAGAAGAGAAGAAGCTTGTGAGTGTCAATACATGTTAATGTTATTGTTTTATCTGCTGCGCCTGTACTTATTTACAGTTGAGTTACAATTGGCTGCAAGAAAAATTTTCAGGAGGAAAATCACATTGTGAGTGATATTTGTACAGTTTTGCACTAGACTTCATCTATCATATTAACTAGTGTGCTCTGAATACTGGAAGGCACTACCAGGAGCACTGGTTAAGACATATGCCTTCTATTCTAGAGGAAATGTTAATCTGACCCTTCTGATTTAGGTTTTCTATGAATTACCAAAATCACTTCAGCTAAGTACTAGGATGGTTTCTTCAATAAGACCAGGAATGACTCTTTCATCCATCCTTATTTAACAGTGGGTGCACTTCGTTCTATTTCTTGGTATAAATATCATGGTCTCATGAAGTATGAAATAAAAACATACACATACTAATCATTCTGGGCACTAGAAATGGATGTAAACAAGTTGGAGGTTACTTTCAGTTCAAGTTCTTACACTCCGAAAATCTAGTGTTGTGCTTGCTGTAAGCTTCTGCTTTAAAGATTTTTAATGTTTCCAGAAAATTATTAATTTGGGGCTTCATATTGTGCAAATGTTTTCATTAATTTCAAAATTGAATATGGAAACGCTACCTAAAGCTTTAAAGAAACAAGTCTTTTTCATTTATAAATCATTCAGTCATAATGTTTGATAGATCACACCATGACCGAGAGCCTTCAGGAAAGTGGAAAATTTGAGTGAAGTAGGAAGGGAAGTCGATACTTTGAAAAAAATGTTATCTTTCACCTTGTACCAAAAAGATGATGTTTGTCTTATGTTGGTATATTATTTACTTGAATACAGTGATATGTTAAAAAAAAGTTAAGAAGTAGTTACGGTTAAAAGTGAGTACAATACCATTATCTCATAATAATGAATTGCTGCATGCAGGAGAATTTCATTCTCTGAATCCAGAATACACAATCCAAGTTAACCTAAATAATGCTCAGATTAGATTAGTACTTGTTCCATAGATCATGAATACGACACTTCGTAATGATGTGGAATGTGTCAGGTTAATAAAAGGTGTCTATACAAGAAGATATTACATTACACAAGATATTACATGACACTTTATTTATTTTTTTGTGGGGGTGGAGAAATTACCCACTTATTATATCCAAAAATTAATCTAATAAGTAGAAAGAGTTGCCATTCAGAAATTCTTTTAATTTCTTTTTAAATGCTATATGGCTATCTGTCAGACTTTTGATGCTATCAGGTAAGTGACCAAAGACTTTTGTGGCAGCATAATTTACCACCTTCTGAGCCAAAGTTAGATTTAATCTTGAGTAGTGAAGATCATCCTTTCTCCTAGTGTTGTAGCCATATACACTGTTATTACTTTTGAATTTGTTCGGATTGTTAATAACAAATTTCGTGAGTCTACGTGAAGATCCTTAGCTCTTTAAATAAGTGTCAGCAGGATGATCTTGGATGAGCTCCACCAATTATTCTGATTACATGTTGTTGTTCAATGAACACACTTTTACTCAACGATGAGTTACCCCAGAATATGATGCCATATGAAAGCAGAGAATGAAAATAAGCGTGGCAAGCTAATTTACTGACAAGGGAACCTCCCCATCGCACCCCCCCCCCCCCCCCCCCCTCGGATTTAGTTATAAGTTGGCACAGTGGATAGGCCTTGAAAAACTGAACACAGATCAATCGAGAAAACAGGAAGAAGTTGTGTGGAACTATGAAAAAATAAGCAAAACATACAAACTGAGTAGTTCATGCGTATCATAAGCAACATCAAGGATAAGGTCAGCTACGGGGCGCCGTGGTCCCGTGGTTAGCGTGAGCAGCTGAGGCACGAGGGGTTCTTGGTTCAAGTCTCCCATCGCGCAAAAGTTTTAATTCTTTTATTTTCAGTTTATGTGACAAACTCTTATGTTTTCATCACTTTTTTGGGAGTGATTATCACATCCACAAGAAAACCTAAATCGGGCAAATTAGAAGAATCTTTTTACCCATTCGCCAAGAGTACAAGTTAGGTGGGTGGACAACATATTCCTGTCATGTGACGCACATTCCGTCACCAGTGTCGTATAGAATATATCAGACGTGTCTTCCTGTGGAGGAATCGGTTGACCTATGACCTTGCGATCAAATGTTTTCGGTTCCCATTGGAGAGGCACGTCCTTTCGTCTACTAATGGCACGGTTTTGCGGTGCGGTCGCAAAAGACAGACACTAAACTTATTACAGTGAACAGAGACGTTAATGCTCGAACTGACAGATCATAACTTTGCGAAAATAAAGAATGTAAACTTTTCACTTGAGGTGGGATTTGAAACAAGGACTTTTCGTTCCGCAGCTGCTCACGCTAACCACGGGACCACGGCGTTTCTGTGCTAACATTAGCCTTCGTGTTGCTTATCTTGCGCATGGACTACAAGTTTGTATATTTTGCTTATTTTTTCATAGTTCCACACAACTTCTTCCTGTTTTCTCGATTGATCTGTGTTCAGTTTTTCAAGGCCTATCCACTGTGCCAACTTAAAATTAAATCTGAGGGGGATGCGATGGGGAGGTTCCCCTGTGAGATGTATATCACCAAAATTTGCAATGACCCTAATAGCATAAGTAGCTGAACTCAAACATTTCAGCAGATCTTCAGTGTTTTTTTTTAATCCCTCATCAATGCATACACCTAGAAATTTTGAATATTCTACCTTAGCTACCAATTTCTGATTGAAGTCTCTATTTATTAATGGTGTCATTCCATTTGCTGTGTGGAACTGTATATACTGTGTTTTGTCAAAGTTTAATGAGAGCCCATTTGCTGAAAACCACTTAATGATTTTCTGAAAAACATCATTTACAACTTCATCAGTTAATTTTTGTCTGTTGGGTGTGATAGCTATACTTGTATCATTGGCTAAAAGTACCAGCTTTACATCTTTGTGATTATAGAATGGCAAGTCATTAACATATATTAAGAACAGCAGAGGACCCAGGACCGAACCTTGTGGCACCCCATTCTTGATTGTTCCCCAGTTTGAGAAATCACCAGTTGTTTGCATATAATGTGAACTGCTTATTTCAACTTTCTGCACTCTTCCAGTTATGTATGATTTAAACCATTTGAGTGCTGTCCCATTCATACCACAGTATTTGAGCATATCTAGAAGTATTCCATGATTTACACAATCAAAAGCCTTTGAGAGATCACAAAAAATTCCGACGGGTGATTTCCGGTTACTGAGAGCGTGTTCAGAAATGATTAATTCTATCTCTTGATTCAAATAAAATCGTAGGTTATTAATATTCCATTCTTTGACAAGAACGACAGTGGAAATACTAAATTCAAAGTAAAAGTAGAATGGGATGTTAGATCAAGCTGTAGCAGGCAAAGGGCATCACTGGCATCGGAACATAGAACAGTTCACCTGTTTTGGTGTGACAGCATGTGGGAAAATTGCGAGATGCCGACAGATAGAGAATCTCCATATTTGCAGCTGATAATAACTTACTGTCCAGCTATAGCTACAGCTGCCTCTACATTTGTGCTCTGCAAGTCATCTTTTGGGCATTAATTTCTTGTAGTGCTGAGTCAAAGCTCATATAAATATATGTATGTGTGGTGTCTGCTCTTTTGGACACCATACTTGATTCCGCAACTGTACATACACGTGATGAAATGAAATATTTTCTGACATCGGTGTGATTGGGCATTGAAATTAATTCAGTAGCATCAAGTGAAAATTTTTGCCAGACTGGGACCTGAACACGAATTTCCCACTTTACACAAGTGGTCGCGTAACCACTCGATTTCTGCCCGATCCAAATGCCCAACTTGTTGGACACTTCTTACATAGCACCTGCTGTCCACCGTAGTAGGGTTGGACGGAAAGTGTGCTCTGGTGGCCAAAGCAGTTAAGGTGACTGCTTGCATAAAGTGGAAATGCTGTTTTGAGCCCCAGTATGGCACAAATTTTCACTTTTAGCCTTTGAATTAATTTCAGTGCCCAGTTGTGGCCGATGCCAGAATTTATATCATTTCATACTTTGTAAATTTGTTAAATGATGTTGTGTTCACTTTTAGCTTCAACTGTTTTATTATACTATTGCAGTTACAGTTTCTGTTTCATTTTCAAGCATTTGCAAAGCCATAACACAAGGTATTAAGAAAAATGTAATATGCTAACAGAAGCATGTTCAACAAATTTGCAGTTTGACATTTAGATACTTAAAAGATAAGATGTTAAGCTATAAAACAGAAGTGCATTAAATATAGTGTTCTTGTTGGACTGTGCCACTCCCTGATCATAATATAGTCAATTGTTACCAGTCACATGACTAGATTTGTTGCTCACATGCAAGTATGGCTCATTAGTCACTTTTTGATGTACATATGTCTTAACTTATCTCTGCCCCACATTGATTTCAACCTGCGTTTCTATGCCTTAATGTAATATCAGATCACGTAAGTATACATATGTTAACAAGCTGCAAATTTATTGTGCAAATATGCACCTCAGAATCAAGCATGATGCCATTGCTTATACAAAAAATAAATGTGACATAACAAATCTAGGGAAATGAAGTGGATAGCATCCTGTCATCCCCTAAGGTCTATATTATGTTCTACCATAAAGTAACGGTGCATCCCATTTACTTAGATTCACACTGGACTCGCATTCAGGAGGACGACAGTTCAATCCTGCGTCCGGCCATCCTGATTTAGGTTTTCTGTGATTTCCCTAAATCGCTCCAGGCAAATGCCAGGATGGTTTCTTTGAAAGGGCATGGCTGACTTCCTTCCCTGTCCTTCCCTAATCCGATGAGACCGATGACCTCGCTGTCTGGTCTCCTTCCCCAAAAAACAACAACAACATCATTTACTTAGATTGGAATAAATTACCTTGAGAGAGAGAGAGAGAGAGAGAGAGAGAGAGAGAGAGAGAGAGAGAGAGAGAGAGAGAGTGAGAGTGAGTCTGTAACTCACTACCATCAATTTATGGGCTTGGAAGAGCTTGTGTTGCAACAAATATGGCAGCAAGCACTTGAAGCTATGTTTTTAATAAAGACTTTTTGCCACAGGAAATGGAAATTAAAAAAATGGCCAGAGAAGGAAACAATGAGGGATGTAAGTTGCTGGCGAAACAGTTGATTCAGCTACGAAAGCAGAAAAATAGGACATACGCAGCAAATAGTAAGGTATGTGCTGTTATGCTAATTTTTCCTAAATGATAATTAAATTCGTATACTCTCACAGAAATCTCTGTGGAATTCCTGAAAAATATGTTGGGAACTGAATATATAGAATTCTTTTAAGTGCAGTATTTCTAAGAATTAAAAAAGAGGCTACATCTTGTTGTCATCTTTGTCTTTAGTCTGAAGACTAGTTTGATGCAGCTCTCTTGGCTTGTTTATCCTGTGCAAGTATCTTAATATCAGCATAACTACTGCAGCAGACATCTCTTTGAACTTGCTTGCCGTGTTCATGCCTTGATTTCCCTCAAAAAGTTTTACTCCCCATACCTCCAGCTGTTGCAAAATTAGCTAATTTTTTAATGCCTGTGGCTAAGTTCTGTCAATGTATGCCTTCTTTTTGTCAAGTTTGTTATCTCCTTGATTTATCACTTCATTAGGTATTAGATTTGCCCATCCAAGCTGCAGCATATTTCTATGACACCATGTTTCAGAAGCTTCTATTCTTTTCTCGTATGTACTACTTATCGCCCAGATTTCATTCACAAATAAAGTAAAAAATACTTTCTAACACATTTGTTTATTTTTTATGTCAATATATTTCTGTTCTCAGAAAAAAAATTTCTTGCTACTTCCACTCTGCAATTTCTATTCTCTTTATTTTTGCCGTTATCAATTATTATTCCTCCCAAATAACAAATTCATCCTCTACTTTTAGCATCTAAATTCCGATTAAAATCACTTTGTGTCTAACAAAATGCAATGGCAGGGAACAATGTTACAAGCATGCAGCTAGTCACACTACACAAGATGCAGCACATACTTGCAGAATATGGAGCACAGCTATCATTTGGCGCTTTAGAATGAACTGAGATTGAATTCCGGCTGGCCCCTACCACACAGCTTGCTGAAATGTGAATAACAAAGTATTTTTAATTGGAGTACAATTTTATCATCTGATTCTTATATCATCATCTTGCTTCATTCAGCTGCATGTTATTTCCCCTATTCTTCTGTTATTGATGTTATTTTTGGTCAGAGACTACCTATAAACTACGCAATGAGTTTTGTCCCAATTTTCGAAGCCAAATGACGAGTGGGAAATGGACAACTGGGTTATCAAATTTACCAGCATGAAGCGTAGATTTGGAAAAGAATATTTAATTACTGTAAGTCTAAAATAATTGGAGTGTTTAAGAAACACATAATTTGTGATTTGAGGTTAAATTGAAATATTTCAAAAACAGCTGCTGCCAGCTGTGTAAATGAATTGTCAAAAAGTTAATCTCTTCAAGGCCTAGCATTAAAAGTTACCGAGCAGCATTGTGCAGTGGTTAGCTCACTGAACTCAAATTCTGTAGAATGATGGTTCAAATACCCATCCAGCCATGAGGATTTAGATTTTCTGTGATTTTCCTAAATTATTCCAGGCAAATGTCAAGATGGCTCCTTTGAAGAGGGGAAGATTTCCTTCCCTATCTTTTCATAATCCGAGCTTATGCTCCGCCTGTAATGACTATGCTGTTGATGGGGCATTAAAATGTAATCTTCCTTCTGTCATTCCAGTTGTTTCAGCTTCTCCAAGTTCTATCTCTTTAAGTTCCAATCTTCTTGAAATTTCTTCATCTTTAGTCTGCATATCATAACAAATAAAGGTGAAAGTCCGCATCCCCATCTGGCTTTTGAAACATCTGGTTTTGTATTATATATTCTGTCTGAAGCCTTCTGGTGTCTCCAGGTCTCCATGTATACAGCCTCCTTTCATAATTCTTAAACCACATGTTAACATAAATTAACTTCTGCTCTCTCCGAAATTCTACTAGACTGATCCCTCCCTCACCCCTTTCCACCATTCCACAGTCTTACACTTTCTTTTCTTGCCTTTTGTCTCTATCAAATTCCACTTCCTCTTTGAGGTAAAATTTTTGTCAGCCTTAACATATTGAATAATTTTTTAATCATCATCATAATCACCGTCATATTCTCCTCCTCCTTTTCCTCATTTTTCATCTGTAAAGTAAGGTGTGTGTACTTGTACTACCGTGGTGATCATGGCTTTGTGTGTATCTGACTATGAAACATCTTCACTGTGCTGTCAGTAGTAATTCACCTACATCTCTTGGATTGCCCCTATTTGATTTTGTGTTGATGAAACTTTGCTCACCTGACTAGAAATCACAATATTTTGTGTTAGCAGAAGAGCCAACACCGTGCTACAAGTGGAGGCCAAAATGCACGCATTTTAGCTCACTATAGGGAAGAACTGTACTGACGTGAGGTCTGGAACATGACAAGGAATGAGAATTCAGAAAGCGGATGTAATTAGTTTGATACTTAACTGTAATCCATTAATGATGAACGTCACTCTTGACGGTACATGATTCACAATATTATCAGTTCAGAATACATTCTTGAAGGTAGTACTTATAGTAACTTAATACGGCTCCTTGCTAGGTCATAGCAAATGACATAGCTGAAGGCTATGCTAAACTGTCATCTCTGCAAATGAGAGCATACGTAGACAGTGAACCATCGCTAGCAAAGTCAGCTGTACAACTGGGTGAGTGCTAGGGAGTCTCTCTAGACTAGACCTGCCATGTGGCGGCGCTCGGTCTGCAATCACTGATAGTGGCGACACGCGGGTCCGACGTATACTAACGGACCACGGCCAATTTAAAGGCTACCACCTAGCAAGTGTGGTGTCTGGCAAGTGACACCAAACAATATTCCCACTACCACACTTCACTGTATTTAACTTTTTTTAGGTTTCTGTAGCTTAGTATCGCAATTAAGGGCTCCAACTCCCCCATAGAAAGGCAATTTTTAATGATATGTCCTTGAGTACTCCGTGCTGGAAACCCGAACAGGGAAGTATTTTACCTTTAAAAAAACTTCACCAAAAAGTGTGCTACCCCAAAAAAGAAATTAATTTGCTGTCTTATATAGGGAAATGTTAGTTTTCTCATATCAGTAGCATCAAATTATTTTCAAGAGTACTGTAATTAATATATGTGACAAATGACTTGACTGTCATTCTTCTAATGAAGAATTGTGTAATCAACAAATTTTTGTGGTCCTTACAGATACAGAGCATTGGTATACAGAACAAAGCTATGGGAGCAAACGTTGCTCTTGCAGATGCAATGAGTAAAACAGCAAAAACCATGGGTGCTGCCAACCAGTTAATGAAACCAGAACAGGTGGCTGCAGATATGAAGGCCTTTGGCCAAGCATCTATGAAGATGGAAATGACTGAAGAAATGAGTAAGTATAAATGTTAACTTGCATATTTCAAGAACAGCATTTTTATTAATGTTTCAGTTCAGCTGAGCATTTAAGATGGAGGACGTTGCTCAGAATTTAAGAATTACCCTTTCACTTTTCTGGTGTTCTTTTTCTGGTCAGCAGTGTTAACTGAAGGATGCACCATGAATACAAAACCATGTACTTACTGCAAGGCAACATTAAAGAGTAACATGTACACATGTTGGAAACACACCAGTTTTCCATAGCCAATGGGAAGATAATTCTAGAGAGCTAATGAGATGTAAAAAAAAAAAAAAATAAATAAATAAAAAAAACAAAATGTGGAAAGTGTTTTTAAGCATTGAAAATGAAAGTTTTTGAAATTGTTTGCATTTTGTTCCATGTGTCCCAACAGTGTATGGAATACATAATGCAGGATACAGGTTAACTACATTTGAACATTAGAGGTTAGCTTAAACTGCTGTTACCAAATAGTGTTTAGTAGTATGTGCTACACATCATTGGCCTCTGTCTTCTTTACATACTTTCTGCTTTGTGAGATTGTCTTATGATCAATTAATTGCTGAAGAAAAATCTTGTTACTTGTTGTTCTACTTCAGACTAACTGTAATCACATCCCTCAGTGCTCCCATCATGCCGATGCTGGGTACTGCCAATGTTTAGTGGTTGGTGATAAAAGAAACAGTAGTCTGTTTCATTTTAACACTTTGTACATTGTGATGTGGTATTTATTTTCCCACTGAAAGGCTTTGTCTTCCCTCTGTGTCTCTAATATATTTGAAACCATTAAGAATGTGTACATCATGACCCAAAACCTTCCCATAACTTCAGGGGTTCCAGTTCCATGACGTCATAACCATGGCATTGTTTAAAACTAAACTAAACTCCACCCAAACAGGCCATGAAGGCCGATGTGTCATCCTCAGTCCGCAGGTGTCACTGGATGTGGATATGGAGGGCAACTGGTCAGCACACAGCTCTCCCAGCCGTATGTCAGTTTATGAGACCGGAGCCACAACTTTTCAGTCAAATAACTCCTCAGTTTGCCTCACAAGGGTTGAGTACATCATGCTTGCCAGCAGCACTTGGCAGACTGGCCCGACAGCGCTTAACTTTTGTTATCCTACAGGAACTGGTGTTACCACTGTGGTAAGGCTGTTGGTGTGGCATTGTTTATCCAGTGCTAATGGATAGTTGGTGTGTTGATAGCATAGCTGGTCAAAGAAGACAAGTTTTTTTGCTGAGGTTCTGGTAAATTTAGCAATGATTCCACAGAGACTCTCCCATTATTTCAGGGTTACAGGGTGGTCTTCATATATGTAATAAAAACAGGAATATAAGACAACATTTCTTGCAGGATTTGCAAACTGCATTGGTGCAGCGGTTTAGAAACATTGGGAAACCATGTGGTGCTGACCAACTGCAACTCTGTCATATGCTTAAAACATCCTTAAATGAAAGTATTAGAGGGGTGTTTATTAACTCTTTTGTGGTCTTTGTCAACTTTTGAAATTAAAGATGTTATTTTCCTTTGGGTTGTCATCTTGTGATCTGGACCTTGTTTAAGTCCATCTGCCAAGGCAGATTGAAGGGAAAAATGGATGGGGGGGGGGGGGGAGGTGGAAGGGGAGGGGGAAGACTGTCAGTGTGTTACAGGGAAGTTGGAAAGCAAGTTCTGGAAGTAAGGTGCTCCTATATTTTGTCCAGCTCTTCCATGTAGAAATTAATTAAAACAGAGTGTTTTACCATTTTACCAAGTTTAGGGTGCCTTTTCTGGAAGCAAACATATTAAACCCTTGTTTTATGTATATTTTTATTCTGTAAATTAAAGGCTGCCTTGATGACATACAGTGGCGGTCAAAATAATAGAGCCACCTGGCAAAGGTTTGGAATAAAGTGCACATTTATTACTTGACATGTTTGAACTATGATGGAAACCATTACAACCGAGTCACATTGTACTATAGTCAGTTATATCGATAACACAACACAAAATAATCAGTAATAATCAATAATATTCAAAAGAATACCAGACCACAGGGTCAAAAAAATAGAGCCAATTGAAACAAATATATTGTACTTGATCTCAGTCTTATGAAACGTACAGGAACAGTCTTTTTTGCATAGGACTGCATTAGTACTTCGTGGGGTAACCCTTATTTTTGAGGATTGCCCTGCACCTCTTACCCATAGAGTCTACTAAACGCCTGCATTCGTCACTACTGATCGCATACCAGGCTCTCTGGATTTCTTCCCACAGTTTTTCTGACGATGTAGCTTTTGAGCGGTCAATTCTCTTGTCTAAGATCTCCCATAAGTTCTCAATGGGTGATGCGTCAGGGGACTGAGGTGGCCACTCTAATACTTCGATATTGTGCTCTTGAACAAACTGCCTTATGATCCTTGCAGTATGCTTTGGATCGTTATCGTGCTGAAATTTCCATTGCAGCGGCATTTCCTCTTCAGCATAAGGCAGCATCACATTTGCCAAGATGTCTTTGTACATTTCTGCGTTCATTATGCCGTTGATACGGTGTATTGGACCAATGCCGTACCACGAAAAACATCCCCATACCATAACACTTCCGCCACCGTATTTCACAGTTTTTAAAGTGTACTTGGGATTAAATTCCTGGTTTGGTGGGCGGCGCACATAGACTTTTCCGTCTGAGGCAAACCTATTAAACTTGGATTCATCGGACCAAAGGATGTTCCTCCACCAAGTATTAGGTTTTTGTTCATTTCTCCGGGCAAAGGCTAACCTTTTCCGAACATTAGCTTGTGAAACATGTGGCTTCTTTCTTGCAATGCGCCCATTCAATTTTGCAGATCTCAGTCGTCTTTGAATCGTTGAGGTTGATGGTTGAACATCATGTTCGTCGCTAAACAAAATGGCTTTCAGTCGTGGTGTTGACAAAAATGGGTCTTTCTTCACTTCCCTAGTGATGAGTCTGTCTACGCGAGGAGTAGTTACACGAGGTCGCCCCCTGTTCTCCACCTGCGGCTTTGTTTGTTTTGACCGCCTCATGGCGTTCTGGACTCGTTTTCGCGAAACGTGCAAGACATTGGCTATTTTATTCATGGACATCCCACTTTTGAATATCCGGAACATTACTATACGCTCATCTTCACTGGTATGCTTTGCTCTGCCCATCTAGACGAATGTAAACAAAACCACACGTCAATTTACATACAAAACAACTGCATAAAAATCAATTTAAAGGCACATGTGTAAAGCGGCTCTATTATTTTGACCCATGAGATTCTTACCTTTATGCCTCTTTTCACACGTCTAGCTCAAACGCTTCCTTTCGGACGACTAAAGATAGCAGCAACGTCTTCCCTGATGTTGTCTACAAGGGACTGACAACACGGCACTCGTGGCGATTTCGCGAACTAATAGATATCCTAGTTCTTAATCTCGTCAATAGAAGTGGCTCTATTATTTCGACCGCCACTGTATATAGGCTACATGTGCAACATTTTCTAATTATTTTTATTTTTCTAGTTAATGATACCTTGGATGACATGTTGAATGAATCCGGAGATGAAGAAGAAAGTGAACAGGTTGTGAATAAGGTTTTGGATGAGATTGGCATTGAAATATCTGGAAAAATGGCACAAGCCCCATCAGCAATCCGTGGAAAAGTTGGAGAGAGCTCAAAATCAACGTTGCCTACGGATGAAGAAATTGAAGAGCAGCTTGCAAAATTAAGATCCTAACATGCAAGAAGTTGTGAATATTTGTGCTTCTGCTTGTGTACAGCTTTCTAATATGTTGCCGTCCCAGCCATTTTGCATGTCTGATTGTTATGTTTGTGAGTCTGACAGTTTTGTAAATGAATGTAAATATCACGGAAGTTTTGCAATAAATTTAATTTTTTAATAAAGAATTTTTTTGTGGTTTAGTTTTTAAGGACCTGTAAAGTAATTGTTTGTTCATTATTGATATAAAAAACACTTCTTGAACACAATGGTGGTTACTGTGAAATTTTGTTTCTCCTCCCTCCCTCCTTCTTTTTTTACCAGTTCATAATATAGCAACCTACATACTTCCAAGATGCTCCTGTATCCTTATGGGCTCAGAGTTCAGAAGTGCTTTTACTTTTGTCCACAATATTTTTCTCTTTCCTCACTTTTTTTATCATCTTACTTTTTCATATTTAGCAAAGAGCCACAGATCCTTAAACTGAGATAGAGACAAATTTAGTTTTTATTATATCATTTAGAGATTTCAGTAAGATGCTCCAGTTTCCTGTCACATGAGCTGATCATGCTATGTAGCATTAATCTTATTTTTTCTCCATTTGTCTTTAAAGTTAGATATCTTGTATTTTTAAATAATTCTTTTATTATCTTTAGTTCTGGTTTATGTTTCAAGACAGTTTTCTGGAGTGGAAAGTTTCGCTTGAAGAAGAGTGCCCTTTCACCTGTCAAGCACGGACAGGTGATGAGTCTGCCACCTCGTTGTAAAACTTAGAAAATGTACCATGAATAAGCAAGCTCAAGTTTTGTGAAGTTACAAATAAGTTGACCCAATTGTCCCACCTCACCCCCCTCCCCCATCCCATTTGTTAAGCGGTATAGACTCTAAATAATATATTTAGTAAAAGAGAAAAATTATTTTTCCATTGGGCTGTTTCATTGGAATGAATGGCTTTTGTTGTACCACGGAAAAATTTCGACCATATGTTTTTATTCAGTGCTTCTATATAAACAATGTCTTCTGTGGCCGGTGTTCGTCTTATAAAGTTCTTTGTGGGTGCATTCCTGCATCACGTTATAAAATACTTGAAATGTTTAACACTAAAATAACTGAAGTTTCAGCAATGTGGGAAACAGTCGTGCTCAGGGTCTTGACAAAGGCCATTGCAGCACAACCAAAATATTGGTTATTTTAGGGTGCTAACATTTTAAGTATCTTATAATGTGAACTTGTAGTATGAGCAGAAGGATTTTAATAAATGCTCCTGTGTCACTGGAGCATCACTAATGGTTACTGTGAGGAAATGTACGTAAGTTGGAGCTTAAATAGTGGCAACACTGCTGTGGAGACACTATGCAATGGAATCTAATGTTGTTGCTGATAGCACATGTTGTTGACATACCTACCTTACCTGTCCCACGTCACTGCCGTGCACACAATTGAGGGAAACGCAGTCACTTGTGAGCAAGCAGTCTAATGTAATGGTGTCACTATGTTTTCAAAACAGGAACAACGGACCATGGCAGACCGTCAGTGCACAGTATTACTGTTTGTTTTTGTAGCATCACCTGCAGCCAGCTTTTTGAAAGAAGCGGCGACACTTTCTGCACAACTCACTCATCATTGTGCACGACAATGCGCGGGCGCATACAGTGCAAGCTGTGGCTGTTCTGTTCGGTCGATGGGACTGGGAAGCACTGTACCATCCACCATACTTCCCAGACTTAAGTCCTTGTGACTTTTATTTGATTCCAAAGATAAAGGAACCCCTCCGTGGCATTAGCTTCAGAACTGTTCCAGAGATCTGACAGGCAGTAGACTGCTCCATTTGCACCATCAACTGAACAGGCTCTGCTAACTGTATACTGCGCCTTCCACATCACTGTCAACGGTTTCTACACAACGCTGGTGACTACTTTGAAGGACAGTTACAGGTGCAAATGTGTAACTCTTTTGTATCGGTTATGAATAAATAGTTGCCACTATTTAAGTTCCAACCCTCATAGAAAGGTGTATTTTGGGAACTGTGTGTTAGTAGTTAAACACCTTTTCCAACATAAATGGTTCCAATCACAAAGTGGTGAGCTTCAGCCACTAACTGCACATGTCACATACAATGTCACCTGGTTCATGAAATGCATTAACATACATTGAGACAGGACAATGTGTGCCCCTGATGTCACTGTGTGTGACTGGTGCGGTTAGTGCCTGAAGGTGATCGGATTATGGTGGAAATCAGTTTCATTGTGAAATGTTTTCTGATTATGTTGACATTTGAATAAAAACAAAAATACATTTTGCACTGTATGGGGGTGGGGGACTGAAATGTGGGGAAAGATTAGTCGGAAATTTACATAACAAGATGGCAAGCTTACATATGGTACCATATTCACTTTCCAATATCAAATGTAAGGACTGGAAACAAACAACTCTCTCCTCATATTATTCTAATGTGTATCCATCTGTAGGTGACCATGTCATGTTTGCTCTGTATTTACATTATGATTTACACACAGAATGGTTGCTATTGATTTTTTGCCCTTCACCATCCATTTTTTATTATTCTCAATTTCTATCAAAAGGGCAGAGATCTCTTTACATGCAAAGTCAGACGTATCTGTTCATCTACAACTTTTGTATTTATGCTTTTCCTTAAATGTTCCAGTAAATAAAATATGCACTATTTTTATTATTATTTCAAATTACTATCTTTGAACTAACTTTTTAGGGGAGTTAATACTATTTTTCCTTACCCTAGAATTCTTCTTTTAATTTTAAGTGCGTGACTAATAAATTTCTACAATAGAATCAACCTCAATCTATACTTTTCTTTCAACTTTGCAGTGGACATATCTTCAAGACCCTAATGAACTGGATATACTTCGGCAGCTACTTCATGACGTGAGAATTTATTTTATTTTACTTTAATGTAAGTCGGGTTTTTAGTCACCAATAAAGTCCTATTACATGTTGGCTGTAATAAAGTCCCATGTAAGTCATACTACAGACATTTAATCATTCAGGCATCTATTTTGCTCTCTAGACATTGCCAGTTAACTGTCTATATCTCCTCTACATGTCACAGAATTTTTGGGTAGTCAATAAAGTTTCCATAGAAGTGAATACCAGTACTAAATGCTGTTCAAATTAATGGTTCCTTTTCGCACATAATGAAATCTAGAATTACGTTAATTACATTACATTTATGGAAAATAGGACTTGCTAACAAACAGTAAAATTTGCATAGTGGCTTCTAACACAAAATTAAGCACCTGAGTTGTGCCTGCAGGGGTTTAGGATTCATTTGCTGGTTAAGGGCTGGTCAACACCAGGGTTCGTGAGCTCATGACCGGTAAACACCACCAGTTCTGTCGCCATAAGCTCTTGGCATGCTTCAGCAACTACTGTGTGGTGTGACAGTGGAATGTTGTGTGTCACAGGGATATTTGCTTGACCAACCAGATCGCGATGATGGTAAAAACCTGTATAAAAACCGCTATATCTCAAGGTGTGGTACCCACTGAACATGTGCATGGCTGTTGAGGTGAAACAGACATTAGTGGGCAACCTCTGGGAACCTACTGCCCCTTACTTGCATAAGGCTTACCTAGTCTATGTCTAGGTGGAATTTTTATTTCCCTATCTGCTAGTGAGACTGAGATGGAACTCTCAAAATTTTCTCTTCTTCCCAGCAGAATGGGTGGGCCACTGGTAGATACCAATACCCAGTCTAACAGGAGAGCTTGGGTAGTCAGTCCTCCAGACTCAGTTAATAGTAACAGAATGCATACTGGTTGTCATAATGTGTTGTAATACTTAAATGGAAAGAGGGCAGCATTGGCAGTGTTCACTGTTCTATATCCAAAAAGGTTTAGAGGGCATTGCTGGAACTTCAAGATCTGTCAAGCACTTGTGAAATGGCCCCCTTGTGGTAGAAATTTCTAGTACCTAACAAGTAAAGAACCTATATAAAGCTCAATGCCTTGGGGAATGTGCAGTCAAAACTGAACTGCCCAATACCTTGAACTAGAGCAGGGCTTCACAGCATACGTGCTTGCGGAGCAAGCTGTGAGCAACAAGGCGCGAGCACGGAGCAGCGCGAGCTCGCTACCCCCACTATTGGACCAGAGCGGAGAGTGGGGAAAGTCACGTGGGGCACACAACAGCTGCCGCCAGTCAATGTAAATCCGCGGCCACCTGCAGGGATATCACTCATGAATTATTATTGCGACAAATGAAACAAATAATGGAGAATGTACCCATGCCACATAATTTTATTAGCTTAGTGTATGCCTCTACATTCGCATTAATTTGTGAACTGTTACACAATAAAAGGTGTCACTGAAGTGTGGGATTCTCGGTTATGTTGTAGTTTTTGCCCTTTACAATTGTGTCTATGTTCGGAGTAATTGTTCTTGTGCATTTTAGGCACAGCGTGCAGTTTAAATTTCAATCAGACAATGCGTTTCTCAGGTGCGTCTTGTTACATTTCATTGCAGAGAACAGTTGTTCACAAACATACGTGGAACCGAACATTGATATTATTGTAGCCGCCAGTTTGTGCAAACGAGGAAATCTATCCTGAGGGAAGTGTCTGTAGAATTCCAAAATGTTTTTCTTGTCCTTAAATTTGTCTCTGTATTCTCTGTCACACTGCAGGTCAATAATTTCTTGCTGCAGCTCAGGACGAATCTCTTAAATATTCGCTGAATATGGAGAGAACAGATCAAAATCACTGTCTAGTTCTGTCAGATCTTGAAAGCGCTGATCAACTAAACTATGTGAATAACGTTCACAGTCTTTGTGAACATCTTGCATGGATGTTAATTTAGGAAAATGAGCTAGGTTTCCTGTTTCCAGCTGACTCACCCAAAGTGTCAATTTCATTTTAAAAGCTCATATTCAATCTATGAAATGAGTAATTAGCAGATCTTTACCCTGTAGTAAAATGTTCAAAGCATTCAGATGGCTAGTTAAATCTGCTAAGAACTTGAGATCACATTCAAACGTGCGGGCGCATTTCCCCTCCCTCCCTACTCTGCGACCTTGCACCTGCTTGCGAGCACGTGCCTGAGCAGACGCGAGTACTCGCGCTCAAAACCGGCCAGTTGTTAAGCCCTGAACTAGAGCAAAAATTGTGAGTTTCAGAGATCTGGTCAAGATTTCCAAAGGGGAGCTGAAAGCTGAGTGAGTGGGCCAATGAAGGCATTGTTGGCTTGCAAAACATTGTGGAAAGGGTGGGAGGCGATTTTGTCAAATCAGACTCTTTTTTTATACTTACATTTAACAGCACCAACCTACCAGTGCGTGTCAAGGCAGGTTCCTTGGCCTAAGCATGTGTCCTTATTTTCCCAATGCACTGTGCTGTTTTAAATGCCAGAACTTTGGGCATGGTGCTCTCAGCTGTAAGGGAGAAGCCACTTGTGGGCAAATGTGCTAAGGCCACCTGTGAAGGAGTTGGTTTTTCATCTCCTCCAAGCCGCCGCAGTGGTATCGCGGTTCTAGGCGCCCAGTCCGGAACCGCGCGACTGCTACGGTTGCAGGTTCGAATCCTGCCTCGGGCATGGATGTGTGTGATGTCCTTAGGTTTAAGTAGTTCTAAGTTCTAGGGGACTGATGACCACAGATGTTAAGTCTCATAGTGCTCAGAGCCATTTTTGAACCATCTCCTCCAAAGTGTGTCAACTGTTCTGTGGATCACTCTGACAGGAGTACGGACTGTTGTCTTTCTCGAAGAATGGAAAAGCCAAGAGATCAAAACAATAAGGTGCATCCCTATGGTGAAGCCAAAAAGAAATACAAGGCCGTGCAGCTGCCCACATTAGCTTTGCCCTTTTGCTTCTCTTCCCAAATGGCCAGTGCAGAAAGCCAATGCTGCTATACAAACAGAGCTTCCTAGTGTCAGCACTAGTACTTGTGTTTGTTAATACACTCATGCTGATGCGATTACACCGAGGTGACAAAGATTGTGGAACACCACCTAATATCATGCTGGACCTCCTTTTGCCCAGCATGGTGCCACAACTCGGCGTTGCATGGACACAACAAGTTCTTGTAAGTCCCCTGCAGAAATGTTGAGCCATTCTGCCTCTATAACTGTCCATAATTGTAGAAGTGTGGCTGGTGCAGGATTTTGTGCACCAACTGAGCTCTTGATTATGTCCCAAAATGTTCGAAGGGATTCATATCGGGCAATCTGGGTGGCCAAATCATTCACTTGAATGGTCTAAAATGTTAATAATCAGTGAAATGCAATGTCATCCATAACAATACCATCATGGTTTGGGAACATGAAGTGCATGAATGGCTGCAAATGTCTCCAAGTAGCTGAACACAACCATCCAACTATTTATCAGTTCAGCTGGACAAGAGGACCCAGTCAGTCACAGTCACAGCCCACACCATTATCAAATGACCACCAGCTTGCACAGTGCATGTGGGCAACCTGGGTCCATGGCTTCATGGAGTCTGCACCACACTTGAAACCTGGCATCAGCACTTGGGGTTTCTGACCAGACCATGGTTTTTCAGTCTACAAGTGTCCAGTTGCTATGGTCATGAGCCCAGGAGAGGTGCTGCATGTGATGTGTTGTTAGCAAAGAAAAAAAGGTCAATCGTCAGCTGCCATACCCAAATTTTGTTGCACTGTCCTAGTGTACACATTTGTGGTACATCCCACATTGATTTCTGCTGTTATTTCAGGCAATGTTGCATGTCTGACTGGTGACAACTCTATATAAATGCTGCTGCTCTCAGTCATTGGGTGATGGCTGTCGGCCACCTCATTGTCCATGGTGAGATGTAATGCCTGAAATTTGGTATTCTCAGCACACTCTTGTGAATCTCAGTATATTGACTTCTGTAATGATTTCTGAAATGGAATGTCCTGTGGCTAGCTCCAACTACCATTCAATGTTCAAAGTCTGTTAATTTCTATTGTGTGGCCATAATCGTGTTGGAAACATTCTCATATGAATAATCTGAGTACAAATGACAGCTGTGCCAATGCATTTCTCCTTTACACTTTGTGTATGAGATACTACCATTGTCTGCAAATATGCATATCACTATCTCATGATGTTTATCTTCTCAGTGTATTCTGAAGCCTGGCCCTCCACCTAGAAATTCAGTAAAAGCTGTGGATGCCATTGTTGCAGAGTTCCCTTTCTCTCAAAGATTCTCTGGTCCACCATCCAGTGTTGCTACTACCACTTCTGCAGTTGTGGCTCCAAAGCCTCCTCAGACCAAAAAAATCAAAGTTGAAGGTGAAGAATCACCACTGACAGAGAAAGGAAGCAAACAGTCTGACGATGTCAACGTCATCCTCTCCAATGTCTCTGTCGAATCTCTTTCAGAGCCCATGGACCTTCTTGTCAGACTGTGGCAACCATCTTGCCACAAGACTTATCCTTCACACATTTTGGGTTCCCCTCCCTGATGGAAAGGCAGGGTGAAAGTGCAACCCCCATTATAGATGGCTCTTATATTATAGTGGAACACTAATTAGTTGAGGACAAATGTGGAGGAATTGAAACTTGTGGCACATGCACATCCCCTGTGCTTGTGTTTCCAAGAAACAAACTTTAAAGCCACTGATACCCATGTGTTATGGGGCTATACCCTTCACAGAAGGGATGACCTGACTCAGAAAGAGCCAAGGGAGGGGTTGTAGTGTTTGTCAATAACATACGTCAGTCCTCTGAAGTATTCTTTGTTACTGACCTAAAAGCAGTTGGATGGTCAGCAGGGCTAACTGGATGCCGTTCAGCGAGCTGGCTGTGTTTGAATACTGCAACAGCATTCAGGAATGGGCAGACCACATCACACCACTTACCCATACCGAAGTCCCCAGTTCATCTTAGAAGGCAGCCAGTGTCTTGGTACCCTGCTGATCAATCCGGAAAAGGAATGAGGCTCTGAAGATCTAAATACCGCCCAACAGTAGACTACCTCACAACCTTTTGGGTTGTGAGAGCTAAGGCTTGATGCATAACTAAGGAGAGCAAGAAAAGGTCATGGTAGACATTGCTGGACTCAATACTTCCATTTGTTCTACAAAACCATGGGAAGCCATCAGGATGATTTCGGGTAAAAACAGTCATTTACCAGTAACAGCAGTGTTGAAACAGGAGTGTCTTGGGTCTTTTGCAATGACTGCTGCTAATGTCATCCAGGAATAGGTGTTGAGCCACTACTGCGCGATTTTAGAGAGGGGCAAGTTGGGCTTCAGACCCAACAGTCTTACAACTGCCCTTTCTCCATGTGGATGTTAGAACTGGCACTCTGCGAAACTTATGATACTGCACCTGGTCACGACCAAATCTGATACGGCATGCTTAGACATTTGCCAATAGCATCATAGGAAATCCTCCTTGAATGTTTTAATTTGGTATGGCAGACAGGTCACATTCCCAATTCTTGGAGAGATGCAAAATTGATTGCCATTAAGACTCTACCAAATATGAACAAATGAGTAGTGCTACCACCACTTTTTAACAATAAAATATTATGTGTTACGGCTGTCAACGAATTTTGCAGTGGCCATCTGCCACTCGGCACACTCTCTTTGCCACTCATGTTGCTGAATGACTGTAACCACCTAACACACTTAGCTTGCTGTATCTTTCTCTTCTTCTTCTATCTATAAGACCTTTTTTGCAACAATATACATTAAGGCATTACAAATAAACATAAACACAACCTTATTTTAAATTACATTAAGCATACAGCTGAAGCACTGAAGAGTTAGGGTAACTCACTGTTACCGTGATGCCAGCTACAACATATTTTGACCCATCACAGTGGGGGAAATGGCAAAGTAAGTACAAGGTTTGGACAGGAAAGGAACTCTGTGGAAAATGACAAGAGAGGAAAAGTCAGCTGTATTTTATGATAACAATGTTATGTTTGTAATAAGAACTTCCCATTTAAATACCATGAGCATCGTCTTCACACTTTTATGCGGGCTGCACTCATCTGTTTTGATCAAAGTGATGTGTCTCTGAATAACTTTGACACCTGATGTCAAGCCTACTTGGCAAGGAATTCACATTCTGGAGTAGTACTAGAGAATAGATTACTCACGCAGACACAACTCACCCACACATGATCACAATCTCTAGCTTCAGCTGCCCGAGATTGTGGTCATCTTTGTGTGTCTGGGCTTATCTGCAACTCAGCATGTCTGCTATATTGTGAGTAACGACTATCCTTTTCATAATATTGTTATTTTCCAAATAAAAACTTATGCAATGTGAAGGATGACTTGGTTCTTATGATGAGCAATGAAGCTCATTTCCATTATCTGGTTACATTAACAATCAGAACTTCTGCTGTTGGTCAGATAAAAACCTTAAGAACTTGTATTTTCTAAAGTGGCAGTGTGTTATGTAGCGGAGTGTTTTACTATTTTCCTTTGTATCACTCTTAAGTGACATATATTGCATCAATAAATGTATTAAATGTGTAGTATGCAAGACATTCAAGATCATCAGATCCTTTTGCTGCACCATGTATTTTCCCAGAATTTTCCTAATAAATGCCAGTGTTCTATTTGCCTCTCCTGTTGCTGATTTCACTTGTCCATTTCATTTCATTTCATTTCATTTCACAGCAGTTTGTATCACTCCTAAAAAGGCTCAATAAGTATACCAGTAACCTTATTGGATACTATCTGGTGCTTTCTTGCTTTGTCTTGCATTCATCAATATTTAATGACAGCTTCCATTTGATCTGCCAAGTGGAAATTCCATCTGTCATTCTGAATTTCCTTATAGCCAGGCAGCGACAAGACTTCACTTTAGACAATAGCATTGTCGGTGAACCTTAACCCTCGCTTATAAACTGTGTGTACTGAGGACACTGAAGGAATCATCTTAAAAATGATTGAGGAGTGCATACCTAATTAATTAAATTGTTAATTCACAAGTGGTTATATTATTGAAGCTTCCTGGCAGATTAAAACTGTTTGTGCTGGGCTGGGATTTGAACCCCAGATCTTTGCTTTTTTTAGGCAAGTGCTCACCAACTGAGATATTCAAGCATGACTGACGACCGAACCACAACTTCACTTCAGCCAGTACATCATCTCCTAGCTTCCAAACTTCACAGAAGTTCTCCTGCATATTTTGTGGTATAAGCACTCTTAGATGAAAGGAGTCATGAGCCATGCTTGGGTAGCTCGACCAGAGGAGCATTTGCTCATGAAAGGCCAGGGTCTAGGTTTGAGACCTAGTTTGTTGCACAGTTTTAATCTGCCAGGAAGTTTCAATTCCATTCTAGTAACATTATTTTCAGAAATTCAGTATTCACAGATTTAATGGTAATAACAATACAACCATGTGACATACAATCGAAGTTTCTTAATTCTGGAGACGTATGTGCTGCAGAAGTAGAGGAAAAGAAATGCAACAACACAGAATTCATAGTAGCAGAATATAATGAAAAAGTGAGATTTCAGATGGCTACAATAAAGGCTGTCACATAAAATCACAAGAGAAGAAGATAAACTAAGAAAAGAGGGAATACAAGAAGATGGCAACTCAGTTACATCATGGCTAGAAAGATCTGTTCAGCACCCATTGCATTTAGAGTACACCCTTGTAACTGCCACCTCAGGGTGATTAGTGGTGTGGCCAGGTTGAGACTTGGTGTCACAGCAGTGTAAATTGACCAGTGCAGCATCCAATACTGCAAACTATGAGTAACTGTGTATAACTGCTACATTATTCCATGCTAAGCACTTCAAAAGGGTCCAGGAGTAGCCTCAAAGGGGTGCTATGTAAGACCTTGTTCAGTCACAATACTGTTCCTGCTCACGTGTCAGACAAAGTTTGAACATTTCTTCAGAAAACATATTGGCAACCTTAAGACTCGAGAGAAAGTCATTGTTTTATTTCAAGTATTGAAACAGTAGCATATCTCTGTCAACACTCATGAACATTGAGAACCAAGGGACAGGAGTTTTATCTTTATGTTGGCTGACATAAAATGAGGGAATTAGGGACAACAATATTTTTATTTATTTATTTATTTATTCATGTTCCATAAATCCAGTATACAAGAGAATTGTATGGATGTAGAACGAGTCATAATTATACATGAGAACAGTAGCCTACTTATAGATGCTAATAGATACAAATTGCAATATGTGTAAAGGAACAAAACATGTTAACAATTACAACTGTAGACACTCCCTAAATTAAAACAGGGGTATGAAACAATACAATAATAAATTACAATTATTCCATATTAAGTTATAACTTTTCTAGAAGTGAAGGATGTTGTTTTTCTGACCTAGGTCATCATGTTCTGTTACAAGTGGTAACAGCAAATATTTCAAGTCAATGTGCCATATATGACTTACAATATAGGTGTTTATGCCAAAGAACCCATCAAGAGAGCAAAAAGAGTGTTCCAGAAGATATTCTTTTAATTTACTTTTAAACTGTGGTATTACACCAGTAAGAGTTTTTATGTCTATAGGAAGTGCATTAAACACCTTTTTGCTTGAGTAGTGTAAGTATTTTTGTACTAGGCTCAAGTCTTTTGCATCGACATGTAAGTCATGTTTTGATCTTGTGTCTTTGTCATGATAAGTCACTGTTGGTTTTGTGCATGGGTCGGTTCTTAACTAAAAAGGCCATAAGGGATATTGTGAGGTCACTGTTGATATTTTGTGTTTTTTAAAAAGACCTCTGCATGAATGATTTCTACTCACTCCATTTAGAATTTGGGTTGCCCTTTTCTGAGTGACAAATACTTTATTTCCCGAAAACATTATGCCACATGACAACAAATAATGAAAATAGCCAAATAGGGGACACAGCTGCTGAATAAGCCTATAGACACAGCACAGTGCAAAACAGTCCTGTCCTCCACATACTCTTTATCTTTCTGACAAAAAAAGGAAAATTATGAGTCAATGGGATGAAGAGTAATGAACTTAAAGCTACAATCAACAAACCCAGGCATTCACCGATGTTGCACATCTCCCAGCAAAAAGCTTCATAATGCCACTGTGAATGGCTTTCTCTGTATCCGCAAATGCCACAAGATATTTTAGTTTTTCTTTATTGTACATTTCATTACTAAGTGCAAAGTGAGACCTCAGGTACAAAATGAACTCAGTAACAGTGTTCACAAATACTCATCTCATTCATTCTACATATTTTTCTATCTAACTCTAAATGAACAGGAAATGGCAAAGGGTCAAGGACATGTCCACTGCCCCCCCCCCCCCCCCCACCCCACCACCACCAACACCACCACCACACACAAAAAGCTTTGCAAACTGAATTGGAATTCTGCAACCACTCTTTTAAATTGCCCTCCAGCTGAGATTGTGTTTATACACTTACAAAGAGCCATTGCTAAAAGCTTGCCAAGGATCTCATAAGTGATTCTGTATTTTACATTTTAAAATCTGCCTTATTGAAAATAATGTGAATGTAGTTTAGGAACTGCATATAATTTTATTAATTAGATATTTGGTTCCATGAATAGTCAAAGCATTGAGTGATTGCAATGAAATCTGAAAGTAGTGCCAGACAAGGTGTACAATACCATTCAATGCATGAAGAAAGAAAAGGTACATACAGGTCTTGGTGTTTTAATAAAAATGGTTAGAATTTAAAACTGTAGACAATGAGGGCACAATTTCAATAGCTCCTAAAAAACTTAATATAAATAGCATGAACATATACCTGAACATTCCCTGCATTTTAGCAACATACTATGTACAAATATCATAAAACCTTTTCTCTCTCTGTGAAGTATGTTGTAGGCAGTTGGTACCTGTTATACTGTGGTAGCATTAGTATGTTTGGTGGTTAACAAAAAACAGTTTTGCAATTCCACCAGCCTGAGCTTCTCAGAGAGCAGGAGCTGCCTGTCACAATCCAGAACACAGGAGGAGTGCTTGAGGATTAACACAGCATTAGAAAACCTTGGTTCATCTAGCTCCAGGTGATAGTACAATGGGAGGGCTCCTTACCAGGATTACAGTGAAGACATCAGTGGCAATGGAGGTGTAGATGAAGGTCATCAATATGGCAGACCTGGAAGAAGATGCAACCCTTCCCAAACAGGGTTGATCAGTTGACGCCAGTCCTTTGTGTGTAGAGATTCTCAAAGGCATAGGGATCCAATTTGAGACAAAAAGGCTCTGGGACATAGAACCTCAGTTCCATTTTTTAAAACAGGATATCCTGTTTTCCCACCAACTTCAGCAGTTAGCATAGAGGAAACTTCTTTGGTGAAAACTACTCTAGGGGGCAATTGGAAACGGAAATCCCACACCACAAATGGTGGTGCATCAAGGTCACAGGATTCAAGAGAGCCAAACAACAGTGGGGATACAGTTAGAGGCACCATGTCACGGATTTTGCGACCCCTCCCATCAGAGGTTTGAGTCTTCCGTTGGGCGTGGGTGTGTGTATTGTTCTTAGCATAAGTTAGTTTGAGTAGTGTATAAGTCTAGGAACTGATGACCTTCGCAGTTTGGTCCCTTAAGATTTCACACACATTTGAACATTTTATTTTATTCAAGAGAACCTGGAACATTGTGTAGGGAAGAAACAGAGCATCCAAGAATGCTGTCACAAAAAATAAGGCATGAACAAAAACATCTTCTGGGAACATTGAATACCGATACACTCCATGAAATGGGAAATCTTTAACAACTGAATAAAGTTTTAGAATAAAGGAACACACACACTGAGATGACAAAAGTCATGGGATGCCTCCTAATGTCATGTTGGACCTCCTTTTGCCCAATTTAGTGTAGCAACTCAACATGGCATGGTCTCAACAAGTTGTTGAAGTCCTCTGCAGGAATACTGAGCCATACTGTATCTATAGCTATCCATAATTGTGAAAGTGTTGCCTGTGCAGGATTTTGTGAACAAACTGACCTCTCAGTTATGTTCCATAAATTTTTAATGGAATTCATGTTGAGTGGTCTCATGGCCTTATCATTCACTTGGATTGTCCAGAATGTTCTTTAAAACAAATGTGAACAATTGTGGCCTGGTGGCATGGTGCATTGTTATCCATAAAAATTCCATCTTTGTTTGGGAACATGAAGTCCACAAATGGCTGCAAATGGTCTGCAAGTAGCCAAAATAACCATCTCAGGTAAAAGATGGGTTCATTTGGATCACCAGCTTCTTGACAACTTTGGTCCATGGCTTCATGGGATCTGCACTACACTCAAAACCTAGCATCAGCTCTTACCAGCTGAAGTTGGAACTCATCCGACCAGGCCACTGTTTTCCAGTCATCTAGGGTCCAACTGATATAGTGAGGCACTGCAGGCAATGTCATGCTAATAGCAAAGGCACTAGCATCGGTCATCTGGTGCTGTAGCCTATTAACACCAAATTTAACCACATGTCCTAATGGATACACTTCTTGTATGTCCCACGTTGATTTTTGTGGTTACTTCATGGAGTGTTGCTTGGCTGTTAGCACTGGCAACTCTAGGCAAATGCTCCTGCTCTCAGTCATTAAGTGCATTGTCCGTGTGAAAGGTTCTGCCTGAAATTTTATATTCTTAGCACACTCTTAACTTTATGCATCTCAGAATATTGAATTCTCCAATGATTCCTGAAATGGAATATTCCATGTGTCTAGCTCCAACTACCATTCCACATTCAAAGTCTGTTAATTCCCATTTTACAGCCATAATCACATTGGAAACCATTTCATATATGAACCACCTGAGTAGAAATGACAGCTCCACCAATGCACTGCTCTTTTATACCTTGTGACTGCAATACAACCACCACCTGTATATGTGTATATCATTATCCCATGACTTTTGTCAACCTAGGGTACATTTTGGTGGTGTAAGAAATATGAGTTCTAGAGGAAGACACAATGTAGTTAGACAGTTTTTGAGTATACATGGCAACAGAATCTCCAAAAGATGACTACCTGTTTTAGGTATATCTTCATAGTGAAGAAATCTGTAATGGAATCAACCACATATTTTAGGTCACCCTTGGAGATAATTTCATTTCTGTCATTTAGACCTAGAAATGAAGTTTACACGATCATTAATGGTGATGCTCCCATAAATCAGGTCAATAAAAGGAACAGGGAGAAAATAGTAGATTTATGAGAAACACTAGAAAAAGAAACATTCGGAATTCTCCAAGAAAATGTGAAAATTTTGATTGGGACTTTAATGTGCATGTAGCAAAGAAGAAGAACTAGCAAAAAAATGTTGGAGAGTATCCAGTACACATGAACAGAAGTGGGCAAGGATTAATTGCCTTTCACAATTGGTGCAATTTAAGACTTCTGACTTCAGAGACCACCCAGAGAAGAAAAAAATGTGGACCTGCCCCAGTTCACTGATAGGATAATCTCTGATAGACCATGTTGCAATAACAACCAAAAGTAGAAGGGAGATATTGAATGTTAAGATGAGAGTAATTCTGAGCATACATTTCAGAATTGAAAGTGAAATTTCAGCTGAACATACTACAAAACAGAACTAGAACAGAAAACATGAATAGGTGCACAAATTCTCAAACAAAACAAGAACACCTACCAAAATAACCTATCAGTGCTGAAAATGAACAACTGAGAGGAAATGAAGGAATCATTAACAAAAAAAGCTGAAAACCTGGGGGAAAGAAAAAGGAAATGGAAACAAAGATGGTGAAACAAACCATGTGAAGATGTCCTAGATAAGAGGCTGAAGACTTGGAAGAGATGGTACTCCAGCCAAACTGAGGAAAAATGGAATTACATCAGTCTGATAAGAAAACTGCTGCAAAGATTATTATAGGGAAAAAAGAAAGTATGACAGAAGTTGTTTAGAAAATCTGTAGGAAGACTTCTATAAAAATAACACCAGGGGATTTTACAGAAAATTCAAGGAAATGCTACAGTAGTACCAGTCCCCACGTTTCTGTTTCAGAAGGCAGGATGGTACTTGAGCACTGAGTGATAAAGGAGAACTCCCAATCTTTAGCCAACTATCTCAGCACTCTTCTAAACTGTGAGAAAGAACTTCAAGAGACAATCAAATGGAAATCCATAGTCAACCCCACTGAGCTTCGTGGAAGTAAAAGGAATTGACAAAAGAACTAAAAAGCAATAAATTACCAGAGAAGAATGGAATAGTAGCTTAAATTTGAATGGAATAAGACAGCAGAAGACTTGACTCATGGAATTTGTGATATTTGGGAAAAAGAAACAATATGAAGTGACTGGAAATGTGCCCTATACACCCCTTCCACACAAATGGAGACCTCTCCATTCCAAACAATTACTGAAGAACTGTGTTGTTACCAGATTCTTAGAAAGTACTTTCCATGGCCTTACTGAACACATCAGAAGAACAAGCAGATCATGCATGGATGAATATCAAGAAGGGTTTAGAAAAGGAAGAGCCTCCTTGGAATAGATTTTCTGTCTGAGAAGAATCCTTAGAGTAAGAGCAATAATAGGTAGAAATACAGTAGTTATGTTCATTGACTTAAAAAAAAAAAAAAAAAACACACAAAAGTCCGTAAACTGACAGACACTCTTCTGCATTTTCAAATAATTTGGAATAGAGGAGAAAACCATGGAAACTGTAAATAGGACACTAATGAAAACCATCTTCAAATAAAATTTCATGGGAAAATTTCAAAGCCCAGAAGTTAGGCAAGGAGATGGCCTGTCATCCATTTTGTTCAACATCATCCTGGAAAACATAATGAGGACATGGAAGGAAGTCACAAAAGAAGGAGTAGGAGGAGTCTGTTTACGTTCAGAGATATAGGGATTTAAAGTGTAGTGCCTGGTGTTCGCTGTTGATTTGACGTTTGTAGCCAACATAAAGGAAAAGCTGTAAAAATCCCAAAAAAGCTGTTATACATGATAGCAACAAGGACAAGACTCATGTTCTCCCACAAAAAAGCAGAATACATGGAACACAAAGAGGGCGGAAAAAATATCGGAGTACAATGTTTCAAAAAGTCAAGAGCACAGATAAATTCAGGTATCATGATGAATGGGTCCAACTGAATAGGCCTGATAAAGAAGCAACCAAGGATGTGCCAGAAAGACAGAACTAGCATACATATTACTACAGAACAGATATATGAGAGCAGCTTAAAAAGTTCATAGAATCACCACCAGATGCTCTGCTACATAATGAGGTTCCCACATAATAACATGTAATCCTTTATGAGGAAACATGTGACTTGTCAGTGTTCTGGGTAGAGATCTGTGCTACAGACATCTCTATTATTGTTATCTTGTAGCAATTTATGAAGATGGAAAAATTGAGATTCATGTAGCAATTAAGTGCTTTTTAAAAGAAAGGTTGAAAGCAAAGTAAATTCATGCAAATTTTCAGACCTCACTGAGGGACCCTGTACACCGATATTCAACTGTCACCAAGTAGATAAACAAATTTAAATTTAATTTGGACAGCTTAGATAATGATGCACATAGTGGTGAGCCAAAATGAGCGACTACCCAAGAAATTATTGCAAAAGTGCAAAAATGGTCATGAAGGATCACCAACTGAATGTGTGAGACATTGTTTAAGTGTCAGGGATATCATCTGAATTGGCATATCACATTTTAACTGCAGAATTGGATATGAGAAAATTATCTACTAGAAGGCTGCCACGACTCTTAAAGTAGTATCAGAAACATATCAGAATGGAAATGCCTGAACAATGTTTGATCCATTTTCAGAACAACCAACATGATTTTTTGCTTCTGTTTGTGGCCACAGGTTGGTCCACTGCTGCACCCTGAGACAGAACAATAGTCAAAGCAGTGGCAACATGTTGATTGAATTCCACCAGCACCACCACCAAAGAAATCAAAAGGCATTTTGATTGAGTGGAAAGGTCGTGGCATCAGTTTTATGGGATGCAAAAGGGATATCTTCTCACTGGTCAAGTAATTATGGAGAAATACTATGCTAAGCTCAGATCAACTACAGCTAAAGATCCATGAAAAAAAAGGGCCAGATTTGACAAGGAAGAAAATTATATGTCCACAGGATAATGCATATCCACACACAAATGTTATCATCATGGTAAAAATTCATGAGCTAAGATACAAATTACTGCCACACCTGCCTTATTAACTTATGGACCGAGATTCTCTTCAAATGAAGGACTGACAGCTTACGTTATTGGTATTTTGCAGGATGGGTATTTTGGAAGAATCTAGTTTTCGGGATGGGATCAAGGCACTGGAACATCACTAGACCAAGTGCATTCATCTACAGGGAGACTACACTGAAAAAAAAAATCACTGAGATAAGTTGTTTATTTCTATTCCAGCCTGAGAACTTCTCAAACTACCCTCATAACAAAAGAACAATCTCCTGCAATGCAAAGATTAGGAACTACACCATGGTTGTTAAGTCAGAAACACTTTGCAGTTCAGAATGCCTGATACCAAATAAGAAAAGAGAAATAGAAGAACTAAAAAAGAAATAAATAAAATTTTCAAGGAAAATTCATGGACTGAAAAAAAGGTACTTGGAACAGAAGTAAAAATCAAGAACTTTATAAACAGGTGGAGATACTACATGCAAGAGGACATTGAAGTTTCATGGGTGTAATGCATTGAGCAAATAAGAAAAGAGATGAGAAACTTGGGCTCAATCAGAAAGATATCTAGGATACAGAGGTATTTCAAAAGAAGTTTGACAAATTTAATTGGTTCCAGGAACAGCAAAGTACAAGTACCAACATCATCTGGACAGAGGAAAGGTGGTGGTACATTAGCAAACGAATGAAGATATTCTGAGAAGAGAAGACGAGACTAACCAGCAAACCATTTATTTCCCCTAGACTACAATATGCTGAAGTTGCTACAAACAAGAAGCACAGTTTTGCAATATTTATGAGTTTTCTGTGAATCCCATTTTATATGCATTAGGTCATGGTCCAACCTACATTTGAGCATTTCCTCCACATCTCCACCCTTCATTAAGCTAATGAGTCTCCCCTCAATACACTTTCCCCCTCACCCCAATCTCATATCCTGAGTATTGTAATACTTTGCTGAGAGGTACTCAGAGCAGAAAGGACTCCACATAAACCAGACCTGGATATAGAGGGATTTTCCAAAAAACTGGACAGATATGATTGAAATGGAGTGTTTGCTAAAAGGATTGGCCCTTTTAAAGACAAATTGACAGCAGAGGGTCACTGGTGAGTCTAAAATGCCTGGGGAGGCTCGAGTGAAGGCATATGAACACTCCCATTACAAACAAGTAGGTCTGTTGTTGGGTTGCAGACTTCTTGACATCTCTGTAATGCAGACAAACACTTGAAGTGTTTCCTAGCAGCACTCATGAAACAAAGTGAGAACAGTGGTGGAGTTCCCTTGCTACACATCAGCCATTGCCCAGGGACCTTCCAAGTCACAACTGCGGAAAATTTAGGACCCCCCCAGGAAGAATGGCTGGCATGGTCACACGGTGTCAATCATTCATTGAGTGAGATTGCAAACTGACCCCCACCAATGACAAAGACTACATGATGGGAAATCGGCATCCTGAAGGACAGAATGGGGGTAATGAATGAAATTGCTGAACAGGGACAGTCACATGATCAGACAGTCAGCAAGAAATAGACAGTCAGTGAGCAAAGAATGATCAATGAATGACTGAGAAGAGGATCCAGAGACATCTGAGAAGAAGTGGTTTGTGTGCTAGTTCATATATTATGTTCTAACTTTGTCTCCTGGAGGCTGTAAGCCTATTGCTGACTTTGAACTGGATTCCTGCATTTATTCTGATGTTTGTGACCACTTTGTGACATACTCGTTTTCCATTCTGTGTTGGGCAGGCTTTCTCATGTTCTGGTGAGTCAACTTTAAGCATCTGACTATGTATCCCCTCTCAGACCTCAGGATCCAAATACACAAGGGACACTGCCTGAGAGAGCACTGCAGAAAATATACATTGAGTGCAGGAATAGTAACACCACATTAGCCGCTAGGCAGCACACTACCTGGAAATGGATTAGAGGAGAACTGTGAAGTTAAGTCACCCAGAGCACTGCATCAAAGTTGTAAAACATGGGAGATGAATGTTGCCACCTGTCAACCTGCAGCCACACAGCACCAGATGATGTAGACACATTGCAGTGGCATTGAATCAGCCATACACTCCAGAAAGCAGTGCCAACCCTGTTGAGTGGCAAGATAAAGTGGTTTATCCCCCCTCTTCTTGCTCAACCACTGAATCATGTCTAGGCACAGTCAAACTGGCCCCGAGAGTATATTTTTACTCTCGATCTGTGAATGATAATAAAAATAAATGTAAGTTTTCATGTATTTGTCATTTTTGAATTCAGTTTTATTACATTTTTGGTGCACAACATGGTCCATTGCATATAACTGAAAAGATGACTGAAACAGATATTACTGTGAGTGGAATTTACAAACAATTGAAATCATTAAAACTGAACAGAGCATCAGGGACAATGGAATCCCTATCAGATTCTACACTTTGCGGTTGAGTTAGACCCTCTTTTAACTGTAATCAGTCAAGTATCTGGGTGTGACTATTTGAAATGATCTCAAACGGAATGATCAGATTACACAAGTAACAGGGAAGGCGAACTCTAGATTGCGGTTTGTTGGTAGAATCCTGAAGTGATGCAGTCCTTCAACAAAGGAAATTGCTTATAATATGTTAGTTCGTCCAGTCTTAGAGCATTGTTCGTCTGTATGGAACCCTTACCAGTTGGGTCTGATTCAAGAGATTGAGAAGGTCCAAAGAAGAGTGGCAAGATTTGTGACTGATGCATTTAGCCATACAAGTCTCACACAAAGTTTGAAGTGGGACACGCTTGCAGATAGATGCTGCGCTAAATGGAAGGGGCTGCTCACTAAATTCCAAAATCTGATCTTCTCCAAATGACTTTGGCCCAAATTGTGCCCTCTGCCATACACTGCTTTGTGGCTAGCAGAGTATATTTGTAGATGTAGATGTAAACAAAAAACTGTACCCAGTAGCTAGAAGAAAACACAGGTCACACCCATCTGCAAGAAGAGAGGAAGAGTGACTCTCAAAACTACCTTCCAATACCCTTGATATCAATTTGTTGTTGAATCTTGGAACATATTCTGAGCTCTGACATAATGAGGTATCTTGAACAGAATGACCTACTACCGTATTTACTCGAATCTAAGCCGCACTCGAATCTAAGCCGCACCTGAAAAATGAGACTCGAAATAAAGGAAAAAAAAAATTCTCGAATCTAAGCCACATCTGAAATCTGAGACTCGAAATTCAAGGGGAGAAAAAAGTTTTAGGCCGCACCTCCAAATCGAAACAAAGTTGGTCCATTGTAATATGAGACACAATTTAGGTCGAATGAATGACGATGCAGCTACAGTAGTTTGGTTCGAGTCGTAAGCTTAGCAGTTAAGCTTTACCAGGTAGCCATTGCTATGCATCAGGCGCTCCATCCGTATTTATACGGGTACCCTTCCTTTCTCATGCGCTTCGTCTGGTTTGAATTGATTGCTTATTTTGCTTTGATCTGATAAGTGCCGTTTTCTTTGTTATAGGTGTTTACGTCACTCTAAGCTGAAAATGCATTGCTGTACTGCGTCATGCATTGTTTGTCGCATTCTGATAGTTTGTGTTTACGGCCTGTCGCCGCTCGCGGCATGGCTTGCTTTTGTGCGCGCTACTGCCGCTTACAATAATAAAAAAGAGAGGAATTGTCTCATAACCAAAACAACGGCAAGAGACTGCTATTTGTTGTTACTTGCGCTGCTGCTTTCTTTGATAATTATCAACAAGAACCAAATAATAGACTGCGTATGACAGAACATAGTTCTGAACGAGAGTTAGTCGAAAATTTTTCTCTGTTTGAAAATCTTTGCGGCCGCTTCTTTAGTACATCAAATTCTGCACAGAAATTAGTCACCTTAGATTTAAAAATCTAGTCAGTTGCCGTACTTCATTTCTGACTGTGTCACTATTAGGCATAAGAATAATACAAATATAAACATGAAACAATACATATATTCTTCC